>NW_028280543.1:0-47631 GCF_059751315.1 Micrasema longulum | reverse complement strand
TGTATGTGGAGAAGAGGGTTATTTCTTAAGACTTTGGAAGGAACATTGATAGAAAGTTTGCACAGTAGTTCAAGACAGTCAATTGAACCAGAGGCAATTTTAAGTAAATACATTATATCCGTTATTTCCCGACGTTTTTGCAGAGGCAATAGGTGATGTTTTTTACATATATGAATATACTGGTTCATATATTATCTCGCGTATTTACATAGTTTTCTCATGCCACGAGAGCGGTTCAGAATAGCACTCCAGACCGCAAAACTTCAGAGAAACATTCCTCGTGGTAAACTTAAGAAATCGTATTTTTTTTTTCAAAAACTACTTTTATTTGACGAAAAAATTCATTCACTTAAAATGGAGAAAATCCTTTAGGTTTCGGACTAAAATCCTTTTCATAAACCTCTTTCCCTCCCCTACCTAACCCCTTCCCTAGTCCGCGTCCGGAGCGTATCGTTTCGTTGGTCAAAAATAATTTCAACCCATATTTCTTTTTTAATTAAAAAATGAAATTTTCCGAAAATTTGTTTGGTCCTGAAAAACTGTGTATACAGGGTGTTCTTTAAACAGTGTCACATCCGAAACCACAATGATCAGTGTGAGCAAGAAGACATATTGGCACATTAAAATATTTATTTAGAACGAATATTTAAAAAAAAAAAAAAACAAAAAAGCAAATGGTTGCTTACTTCTGCAGGGGTGAAACGAGAAGAGGGAAGAGGGGAGTCTGATACTAGTTTCGGATGTGACAGGGTTTAAAGAACACTCTGTAAAAACACATAACTGATTGAAATTGTAAATTTGATAATTTCAGTACATCTAAATACACCTACTTAATAACTACTAAAAGTATAGACATTATTATGCATAGTGCATAGTAGTATTGAGCAGATAACATAGGCTAATCACAAAGCATTTAGCAGTAGCACCAGTTAGTATTAAGCAATCGGGAAAGCTATGAAGACTAAAGACTTGACAGAAAGCTCACAAAGTGGAAATCAGGGGATTTTTTTATTCTGAAGGTCTAATAAAAGGATGCTGTTTTCACGTTAGCGAAACGAAAAAAAGACAGTCATTTAAATCACTTATAGGCACTTTATGAATTCACAACATTGTATCGTATCGAAATCCAGAAGAAATAAATTACTGTGCCTTGATGGATTATAAATACCGTCAACTCCACATAATAGTCTTATTCTGAGTAACGATCGTGATGCGGGTAACGGGATAAGCCATTAGACTTCTCGGGTACAGAATGACCAACGGATAACGGCGGATTACCGATAACTGGATTGTTACAGAAGCCTAGCGGATCTGAACAAAACTACAACTCTTTGGTATCGGAAATAATTCACTGCAATCTCAATTAGTTTTTCTTTGATACGCTCTACAAGAATAGATAGCGAACTTGATTTGACAATGTAACTACGGTGCATAAAGACTTCTCGTGTTTCTTTTACGCAGCGCTGCATTGAACCATAACAGTATTTACAAAGTCCTTCTCTTTCGACCCTTCCAACTACATATTTATGGTAATTTTTAATGGCTTATGAATTATTCAAGTCGATACATCGGAAACCTAATTTCATTTAATCACTAAGTTATACGTTATACCTTAAGCACTATTTACATTGTAAAAAAAATGCCTTACATAATATTACTGTTCCAACTGTTGTTATTCCAAAATTCTAGACGATATTTTATTTCTTTTTTTCATGTTTTAATTTTTAACCATTTTCAGAGAGGAAAGTACGTGTTTCGGATACCATTTTGTTTTCATGTCGTTAATCACTTCATCAAATATTCATTTGATTCTAAAAATTCGAACACCCATCGCAATGGAAAAATAAAAAACGGCTCGAACCCGATGCAAAATGGCGACCACAGCTCTAACCGACAGTGCCACTCGAATAATGGTTTAAGAGTTATCACGCTATCCGAAATTAAGACATTATACAAAATATGGGTACCTTCCTCTGTGTTATGTGCCTAAGTTACCAATCACCATAAAAAGCGAAAATTGGAATGCGTGAAACTTCGTTACAAATTTCAACGTTTTGCAGTGCAAAACCATTGAGATATAATATATAGAGATAACACTCGATACAAATCCGAGTTAAAAAGTCGTTCCTTGAGGAAAGGGATTGACCAGCGAAGATAGAAAGTATCGTCACGTCGACTTTGACAAGCAAAACAAGTAGTACAGTAAAAAGCACGGACTGTTTACATCGGTCTACTGTAAGTTGTATTTAGTATGTCGCTTCTTTTCGCATACGCGTCACTTTTGTTTGTCGTTTCGCTTTACGCCCGACTAACTGAGCAAGACGGAGACAGGAGATAACTCACGAATTGTGTATTGATTAAGATAAGAACATTACTTGCCGGTGAAAGGTTATACCATCGCTTTTCCAGATCGATTTGTGCAGTATCTACATATAGGCATTTTAGTAATTTCGAGGAGAAAAGTAGCTGGCGAACGCTCGCAAATGACTCAAGTCCGTTCTATCAAACATGGACCAATTGGCCGCAGGTGGAGGGAACATATTTCGAACGCTTATGTTTACTCTAGTTATATACCCTCATGTGCAAAACCGGGAAAAACATTAATTTATTTGTAGGTGTGTATGCGAGACGAAATAATTTTTATCCATAAATAATTTTACTTTTTATCTCTAAAGATATCAATTTAATTTAAAGAGTTGATATACCTTAAATTACATTTAAAATACAAATAAACACGTTTAATTGGACGATTTTTGGCATACATTTCCGGATGCATACCCCGGAACAACATAAAAAAGAATGATAAAGACCGAGGATAATTAAGGGGGTGGCCATTGGACCGGAGTATTTGGCTGGTAAATTAATCGGTATCGAACAGTTTAATGAACACAATTTTACGGAACACCACTACCTGTAATTAGACCCACCGAATCAATGACGCAATTGCTAGATTTATTAAACTAATCTTGGTAACTAAACGGATTTTCAAATGGATGTCACAACCAACGAATTATTGATATTTTGTCTAGGTATCTTGGGAATACGTTATTTTCGTTGTGCGTACTATTATTTAGGTCCATGGCCGCTTCTGTACGTTACAAAACCATCACTATAATATCACAAACTGTTTATTATAAATATTACTTATGATGCGGGAGCCAGAAGCAGGACGCGATGCAAAGTCTTAAAAAAACAGGCAAACATGGTTAAAAGGCACTTGGGAAGAATTATTCCAAGTAGGTACTAGTAAAAACCAGCAGTTCGAGAAGTCATCATCTGGGCCCCGATTACAATGGGAAGATAACAATCGGGAATCGGGCTGTGGTCCCGTGGCCAGTATCGTGGACTCACGGATCAAAGGTCTGAGGTTCGCACCCCCCTTTTTCACAACTTGATTCCCATTTCCTCCACTTTATTTCCTCGTCTCCAACCTTCTTACAGTCCTCATGTTGTCTCTTCTTAAATAATATTTTATATTTTCTTTTTATTGTGTAACATGTTCTTTCATTATATTCGTGAAAAACTTTAACTGGATGTATGTTCTGTTTTTGATATTTTATTATTTACATTACATCTGTTGTTTTTCCATAATAAAAATTAAATTAAAATCCCTGTTGTATTTGTTAATCTTAATGACTCTCGAGGGGGTGAAATCCAGTCTTTAGTCTACTAACATTTGGACAAACTTAAATATAGTTATAAAACCAACAGGTCCAAGGAGAAGTTTGAAAATTGGAAAATTGTTTTCAGGCGTTGCCTAGTATGTGAAATAATTCAGTCTAATGAATCTCTTCACAACAATAAAGGTTTCAGCTATTTAACTTCACTAAAATCAACAAATGGATGAATTTGAGAAATATGGATGTTCAAACATAGGGAAAATGGTGAATGTTACACAGTGTGTAAAGTGGCCACTTAAACCAGCCAACGACAGGTCATAAGCCCTGTAAATGCCTAGACTACCATATTCCCTACTTTAAGGTATTCTCCATCCCTGTTGTAATTTGTTAATTTTAATTAAAATAAAACAAAATTAAAAAAAATATTGCATATGTAACTAAATTTGTATTATTTATAAATATTTTTTTATTTTTATTGAAATTCTTTATTGTTTAGTTCTTATTCTTTATTATGTGTACATTGTTTTTCTGGATGGTTATTCTATTGTATCACATGTTACAACGGTTTGATTTATTTTACTATGTATTTTTTATTTTTGTTAATTATTGTGGCTTAACACGGGCACAGCCTAAAAAGCCACAAGTTCACGAATCTGTAAACAAATATAATTTTAAATGAACGAATAAATAATTTATTATTATGTTTTCAAATAGTGAGTTCTTTACAACTCGTCGAAAATGGCATCCAAAATTTAAATATTTTAGTAAATCATAAGAACGCAAATGTTATACAGAAAACACGATTTTACTTTAGGCAAATGAAAATAACTTTGTTAATTTCAATTGTAATAGGAGCCCAGATTAGGGGTGCAAAATGGAGCTTTTACAAAATGTCGAGAATGAGGAGTTCAGAGATTTTTTTGATTTGTAAACAGTCTATTAAACTAAGCCAATTTGAACAATTATAATTATAAATCGTAATATCAGCGCTACGATTTTTCTGCCGATTGGTACTTTGACGGTAAGTAAACCGGATATCTTTCACAGCTCTCTTATCACTGGTTGATTCATGTGAACTAGCGACGTCGTTCAAAGTAGTTTGTTTTTATTTTTAAAAATTCGTGCATTTTGAAGAAACTTTGCCGTACAATTTAACGCTCTAACCGCGCGCGAGAAAACTTTTATTGTATCCAATTTCCCGTAGGGCTGAAGTTCCTCGTTGCCCACCTAGCTGGAAATAATTACACAAATAATACAGATACTTATAAATTCAATTGATATTTTCCCTTTCTATCTTGTGGACTGATTTTCCATTTTGAAAGAGTCAATATTCCACAAATTTGTTGCATCGAATGAAACGTGTCAGAAAGTAGAAACATGTAATTGCCAGAAGAAAATAAATCATCGTAGATCTCCACCACGTACAAGATCTATTTCACGCTTAGATTATGCGGCGAGACGATTTCACTGGATGCTGCAGACTGTAGACAGTGTAGACTACGGTCGAGAGAAGGTAAGGAGAGTCATCAGTATCCACTTTAGCTGTTCTAGAGTGCTGACTGCTACGAATAGCGTTTTCACTTACCGTTAGTGAACCGCTGACCGAGATTTGAGTCCCTTCGATACACAAACAATATAAATGAACGACTGGTGGGATTACTGTTTACCCAGCGAGCTTAACTCGTTATCAGATAGTGGGGTCATTTGCTGAGCGTTTTGTTACTGGTTGTATCCTCAATCCTCACTAATCTAACTAATTTCTAGTCCCCAACATAACGAATAGTTCAAATTCGTCAGATCTTTTTATTTTACTTTTTTTACATAACATTAATTGAATATTTTTTTCATTGTGTATTTTTATGTTTTTTTCATTATGTATTATTTAATTTAGCACTCAATCTTATTTGGTATATTATTTATTACTCCTAGTTCTTACTACAGTGTATAGTGTATAGTGAGTTTATAGAAACCATATCTCAATTATTATTTCAATTATGTTTTTATATAATGTGTAAAAAATTATAATAATCCTCCCAATGAACTAAAAACTATTGAAAATATTATATCAATAAATAAATTTAAAGTTAATCTAAAGAAATTTTTTGAACACGTGTAAAAACTACATTAATTTTTTTATTAGTATGAATGTATTATTGTTTTATGATTTTTCTTTATATATCCTATGTTTTTTTTTCCTCATGTTCTAGTATTTAAAATTATATAAACTCTTATAAATAAACAACTACAACAGTGTTAGTCACTCTCCAAGCACTAGGGTTAGTCTCTTTTTTTGGAGAGTTACAGTGATAACATTTACTAGATGTGTAAAAGTAGATATGCATAGATTTTTTTTAAAACATGTACCTTTTCTGAAATTGATTAATAAAAAAATAATAGATATACGAGTTAAATGATACTATTATTCTGTTTTTTTCCATACTACTATATTTTACTATAGTACTTTTATTTTGTTGATTTTAATAATACTGTTATTTTGTTTATTTGATTATGTATGAATCTAAATTTGTATAATTTATAATTTACATTTTAATATTTATGTCTGAATATCTTTTTTAAATTGTATTCTTTGGAATTTTATTATTTATTACATATACCTTTTTTCTGGATTTTCATTATATTTCATTTATTTCATTTCATTTATTTATTCAGATATTTAGAACATTACAGAAAAAAGACCCAATTCATTCTAAATACAATAATAGATCACAAATTACAGTAGATAATTATGTTATTAAAATAATATAACAAAATGTAAAAAGAAAAATTAAATGTTAGAAAGTGCTTTCCTAAGGGAAGGCTCACTGTCGTGAAATATGTTGACATCCGAGGCGATGCGATTAAGTAGCAAGATTGCTCTACCAACCGGCATAACCATTGGCAGGTTGGTTCTGCATAGCGGTAGGTAAAACAATCGATACTGTCTTTGTCGAAGATAGTTATCAGGTATGAACAGACCTACATCCATCAGAATTTCTGAGTTATGTATGCGACCACCGATCACCTGGAAAAAGTGAACACCCAAATGAACGTCCCTCCTCCTCCATAATGACTGATAGCCTAGCACTCCCAGTAAAAAGTCGGTTGGGAAGAGCCAAGGATAATATCCACACTCTTTAAGGTACAGATAGCGCAGAAATTTTTTCTGCACTCTCTCCACCATCAAAGAGTATCGAGTCTCATGTGGCGACCAAATAATGGAACTAAACTCCAAACGACTTCTTACCAAGGAATTATACAATGTCTTCATAATCTGAGTGTTAGAAAAGATCTTGGCATTTCTAAGAACAAAACCAAGCATTTTAAGGGAGTCATTACATGGATTAACTATATGAAGATTAAAAGATAACTGAGCATCAAACAACACCCCGAGATCTCTGGACGTTGAAACCCTTTCAAGTCTTACTCCGTCCATGAGATAACGATAGTATATTGTTTTGGATGCTCTTGTGTATGCCATTACAAAACATTTGGAAACATTGAAGAACAATTTGTTTTGTTTGCTCCATTGAATTATATTTTGAATGTCACACTGAAGTTTAATACAATCTGAAGAAGTCAGTATTTCACAAAAAATTTTTAGGTCGTCAGCAAATAAGAGAAAATTACAAAATTTTATGACTTTACCAATATCATTTATAAAGATTAAAAATAACAATGGTCCCAAATTAGATCCTTGAGGAACCCCTGAAGAGGTATTAAATGTTTCAGATTGATACAGTCCATATGACACATATTGCTTACGATCTGTAAGATAATTTGTGAATAGCTTCAGAAGAATGTCGCTAAAGCCAATCCTCTGAAGTTTCAGAAGCAAAAGTTGGTGATCTACCTTATCAAACGCTTTGGAAAAATCGTTGTACGAACAGTCTACTTGAGCACCTTTGTCGAGTGACTTAGTGACAAAATTCGTAAACACCATCAAATTTGTATTGGTTGAACGCCCAGACCGAAATCCATGTTGTTCGTTTGATATGAATGGTTCTAATTGGGGATTGACAAAATGATATATCAACCATTCAAATGCCTTTGCAGGAGCAGATAAAATTGCCACCGGCCTATAGTTTTCGATACATGTTTTATTCCCTTTTTAAACACTGGAGAAATTTTGGAGATCTTCCATAACTCCGGAAAGACACCTGTTTTTAAGGACAGATTGAAAATAACAGTTAGTGGTTTTTTAAAAATGTGTACACAACTCTTCAGCACAGCGGTTGGAACAAAATCGGAACCAAGTGAACAAGTGTTCTTTAAAGATATTGCATCACATGTCATTATATTTAAATCTAATTCATTTTACTATGTATTTTATATTGTTATTTATTTTGGCTTGACACGGGCATAGCCTAAAAAGTCTTGATAAGTTTACTTATTTATTTATTTTGTTCATTAACGCCCAAAAGGCATTTACAAAAAATAAAAATAAAATACATGCTAACATACTAAATTATACAGAAAAAATATGTGAAATTAGTTAGAAAGGATATAATAAAAAGTTTTACAAATTAAAAAAAAAAAACATTAATAACAAAGGTATGCAAGAAAAAACAGTGAGCATATAAACAAAAAATGCAAAGATATAAGCTTATGAAATAAATTCTGTAAAGCAAACACAGTAAATAAAGTGTTACGGTAAGCAAGAAAGACAAATTTAAGTTAAATGAATAAACAAGCAAGCATATATTATCGCGAAAAAATAAGAGATAAAAATATGTTTATATGAAATGCGTATTTGTCAATACTACAATGCAATTTGATATAATAGAAAAAAATAAAAAACAAGTATAAGGTAATAAAAATAAACAAGTAAGTATTTATATTTAAATTAGTGTAATTTTGAATGAATAAATAAATATCATAATAATTCATCATTCCCTTTCCGCACCTAATGATGCATAGAGCACTGCATTGGTACACCAACTGCAGTGTATCTTAATCATTTTTGTTACATGAAGGTAAGATGATCAGGCTTACGCATCAGGTACCAGTACAGGGACTTAGAAATATTCTAGTGTAAAACACCCTTTTAAATAAATATTTATAAATGCAATAGGCTACTCGCATACACGGTAATAGAATGAAACAACGTGTAAAAGTGTGCCTGCTATTAGAATCGCGACTGTCGGCCGAACCGGGGAATCCCACGCCGGCACCAACCGGCGTAATTGTAAATCGGCGTAAATCGAACTGGCGCAAAATGACGTTTACCTGTATTATAAATACTGTCTCTTGAATGTGATTTCAGTCAGCAACTAATTTTGGTCTCCCTAATCTCAACACTAAGCTTGCAGAAAGGACACGTAATTTACTATTTGGACTATACGGACAAAACCAAGAACCAAGGCAGCGATTACAAACACTATCTTCATCGGTACATATTGAGACGGTATAAATTCAAATCGATATTTATGTACAAAAATGTGTATATTTGTATGCAAATTAAAAGTATCTTCGTCAGTAATTGGACATGTTTAGGAAAATAAATGTATGCATAATCTTTTTTTCAAAACGAAAATTTAATTTTACTTTGTAGATAAATGCTGATTTCCCATTGTAATACGGGACCAGATACATATTAATTTATCAAGAGTTAAAATATTTCTATTAGCTTAGTACCCACTTAATAAAATTTTATTCGGATTCTAGTTCAAGCCTATTCACAAGATGTACATAGGTAATGCATTCAAATTTGCTTTTACTAAATTAAATCTTTTCTCAAATCAGTTTCAATGGCTGATTTTTATTGTGACTGCTTGCATGATATGGATATATTACCTATGTCCCGCAGAACGGTGCCATCACCATGAAATACTATGCAAAACGAAATACTTTGTAGCTACAGTTGGCAACAAACTAATTAATCTGAAAATTCAATACAAGCCGGTCTTCCGATATTTTATTTTCCGGTCACGCGAAACTGTCTTCAGGAAATTGACATGCCACAAAATTTACCGACGAATTATCACCAGTCTTGGCGTTTCTATTAAAAGACACGAAGCCACAGTAACTTAGCGAATCCAGGCTTATTTAGTCAATAATTTTAAGCTGAGAAAGTACAATGTATAGTGCGGTATGTTATATTGCATATCAGGTATTACATCACCTAAAGACTAATTCATTCACAACATTTGAATTAGGATTACGGAATCAATAATTTATTAATACAAGTATTCATAGCGTGGGAGACTTGAAATCCGACGAAAAGGGTTTAATCCATGACGTATAATAAATAGACACGTTACTTCCTAACTAAATGAATCTCAGTTTTACCAAACATTGCGTTGCCCTCAACAATTTGAAAATATATATATATATAAAAAAGAATCGGATTGTGGTCCCGTAGCTGGTGTTGCGGAATCACGGATCAGAGGTACGAGGTTCGAGCTCTACTCTACCACAACATGTTTACAATTTTTAATAGCAAGTTATTTAAAAATCGTTAAAAAGGTCTTAAAATTTTTAATGTTTGGGTAAATGGCGGCCTCCGTGGTGTAGTGGTCAAGACGCTTGACTCACAGACGGAAGGTTCCGGGTTCGATTCCCGGTGAGAACACAACAATTCTCAAGCCTGGGTGTTCTGTGATGTAATTCACCGCTGTAATTGGGCCTTCTGGCCTGTTGTGGTGCAAAAATAAAAATAAAAAATAAAAAATAAAATAAAATAAAATAAAAAAATAAAATAAAAATAAATCATAAGAACGCAAATACCTATTTTCTTTAAAAAAAAAACATCACGATAGGACGATATAAATAAAATGTATACCTATGTAAGAAAGATATGCAAGGAAGGCAACTATCTACGTATTAAAATGCCAAATTTTACGCGGTTGAAACGTGTATATTTAATTAAAGGGTTGTGGTCCTGTGGCTAGTGTCTCGGACTTACGGACCGAAGGTCCGTGGTTCGAATCCTACTCTGCCCTAATTCGATTCCATTTTCTAATAGTAAGTTATTTACAACTCGTTGAAAATGGCCCTCAAAATTAAATATTTGGGTAAACCATAAGAACGCAAATATTTCTTTTACTAAAAAAAAAAAAAAAAAGGGTATTTGTAAATTTCTCACAAAACTGTGTTTGAAATTCAACATTATAGTTCGCAAAAAAATACAACAACTTAAAAGTAGTAGGGTAAAGTTTACAATTCACCGGCACTTTTAATTTGAATGTATAAAATAAGATTGTGTGACATCTATATTTGTTTAATAGTTTTTTGGACTCATGGATACAGTTTTTGTGATTTGATTAATATAATGCATGTAGTCTACCGCCAGAGTGCAGCATAATCTTACTATGTAGAGTTTTATTGCCTACTGCAATGCCAATTTGGAATCTGATGGTGTTGGTTGAGTTTCTGGTAAGAAACGAGGCAAAGTTTTCAGCCGTGATCATAAATATTTTAGATCTAAATTTGTTGCAAAGAGGGAAAACATTTTTGAGAAGGGACTATGTAGGTCTAGGCATTTACAAGGATTATGACCTGTCATTGGTTGGTTTAAGTGGCCACTTTACACACTGTAACATTCACATTTCCTCAACTCTTCCATCTGTTGACGTTTGAGAGAGCTGAAACCTTTGTCAGGTGGTCGAGATTCATCCGGCTGAACCAATTCACCTACTAGACAACCCGTGAAAATAAGTTTCCAATTTTTATACTTCTTCTTTTACCAGTTAGTCAATTCAACAATGTTTTGAGTGTGCCCAAATGTTTGCAAACTGGCTGAATTTCCTCCCTAGGGAGTTATTAAGATCTAAATTTAAAAAAAATACACTACAATCTTTAAAATTTACACTAAAAATGCATTATGTAACTTAGTAGACATTATAAGAATAAATATGTACATTTTCTTTCCCCTCCTTTTCCTCTCTTCAAGCATTCTTATCTAATCCCGCCCAATTTACAGTAACTGAATGTTCTGAAATATATATTTTTTTTAATATTGATTATTGAAAAATATATTGACGAGTACATGAAAAGAACATTTTTATATGTATAAACTAATATATATTTATTTGATATGTAATATATTTTCTTTACTAACTTTGTATACTTTGTGGAAATCTGCTATTAGTTCTGAGTTTATACACTATATCTGTTTGTTTACTATAAATATGTATGTAGAACTGTTGATTTCCCAAATAAAATAAAATAAAATAAATCAATCTAAAGTAAAAAGTGAGATTCCAGACATTTTTTAATTTGTGAATCACTTGTGTTCAATATTCCCAAATTAACAATATTCCCAAATCAACAATATTCCCAAATCTTCCTCAAGCTTTTGCATAAAAACACCAAATGACTCTACTGATAGTAGGTAAGTATTGTGGAATATGGTTCGTTCGAGGCAGAGCTATAATATGTATCCAAACATTATAAGGTATGATCAAGTTCCTAGTACAGTACTCGCCGATCGTCCCACACCAATCAAGTTCTACGAGTTCTCCTTTCAAGGCGAACAATCAATAATACGATAGTTCAACAGACAGGAACAGTCATCTTGGAAAACTAATAAAGAAATCATCGTTATGGCGAGTTCAGAGGAACAAAATTTCGAGAATCAAGGAATTTTCACCAGGAATTTTATTCCAAACACGACATGCCGTGCAACGGAATAAAGCCTAGAGTAAATAAGTTGAATTTAGGTTTATGTTTACGTAACTAAATTTTCGTAAGATAATTTTACTTTTTCAATACTCCATTATCGTCAGATATAATCAGAAATAGGCCTAGATCAAAAACTTAAAATCCAATCAAGGATCACGATAAAGATACGAACGTTAGTGATAATATCATTTTACCAAATAAATTAATAAGAACTATACCTTGAAAGTATATAAAAAATGAACTACAAGCGGTAACAGTATTATTTATAATTTAATATCAGCTTGCCCACCATATACCGCACACCGCATCTGAGGACATAAGTCTCCTTGGCGGTGCCCAAATACACGGAAAAATTGCTCGTTGCCGAATGAGAAAAGCTGCCCGAAGAAGCTCTCTGTCATCTGGTAGCCTTAGCATCTTTGTGCTGCATCGGTTCTTAAATTAATTGACAAATCAGCTAGAATTGATAAGGGAAAGGTACCCGAACTTTTTTAAAAGCAAGGGTGCATGTCCGTAAATGCTATTCTATGGCTCAAATTTGATACTAGATATCGATTTAATAGTAACTACCAGAAAAGGTATAAACATACACATAATACAAGGCTAGCACAACGTGAAGGTTTGTCAGTACCGATGTTTTTAAAAAAGTATGGCCAAAGAACACTTTATTATACAATTCCTAAAACTTTCAATAAGATTCCTAAGCAGATCTTGAAAAAAAATGTTGACAAAACTTTTAAGAAAAAAATAATTAAATGGCTAATATGTAACAAGGCTTTATATTGATCATTGTTTTATGTTAACAGTCATCTATTTAAATTTTTGTAAATAAATTTTGTGTAAAAAATACGTATGATTTTAGTTCTTAATGTTAATGTTTATATTACTTTTTAAATTTAGATCATTTCTCTAACGTTTTTCTTTGTAAAGGAAAAAATAAGAAACCTGCTGACAAGCCGGTTTTGCGGTTTAGTGGGTTCCATTATTTTTCCTTTTATATTTTTCTGTTCGTGTTTACCTTCTTAAATAAAATTAAAAAAGAAGGTAATACAGAAGCACATAATATGCACTTCATTAGATTGCAAAAAGAGGGAAGTGAATTCTTAATTATAATAAACAGTGAAATAGAGTAAATTATATATCGGTCCTAAAATAGGTCCCGCGGTAGTGTTTAGACCCCGATAGAGTAACGAATTTTATTTTTTTACTCTATTGTGAAATGTTATTACTTTCGCCTTCTACGACAAGCAATCCTTAACTTTGAATGTGTGGTTATGTTAACAATTTAACGGTTGTCGGATGTACATATAATAATGTTTTTTTTATTATATTGAGCAGACGGTCCTGATTCACCAACAGGGATAGCCATATGTGAAGTAAAATTCGTCCGACGGATAAAGATAAGTGGGATTTGCGGTAACTGCGGAGTATAGCGGTGCCCCGGGCCAATGACCTCCCGGAGGTGAGCCCTCTTTAGCAAAGCCTCCTGAACGCGGGAAAGTAAACCAAAGCACCGATCCCGAAACTCATTTTCAAAGATAGGCAATAATAAAACTGATTTAAAGAAATTGTGTAAATACTAAGAAAGTAGACACAAATACGCCACATTTAATTAAATTACATTGTCAAAAATATTTATCAAAGGAACATAAAAAGATGAAGAAATATGGGTATCAGTGGTATCTATGGCTACAGCTAACCTGCCAATACGGCATAATTTATAGGATAAATAGTTGTTGAAATATTGTGTACTAATAATGGATAATTTACGTGTACAAATTTACATAAATTTCATAAAATTACCTCGATGATTCGGCGTGCAAATAGAAAATAAAAATGAGTCGTTTTTAGTTTACGTAACAGACCTATTATAATGAAAATTAGCGTAGAATATATGATTTACTGAAGTATCTTTGGGTCATTTTCTGTTAGTCGCAAATAACCTTTAACAAATACATAATACGTTACAACTTAAACAAATCTATGGATAGAAAATGGGAAACAAGTTGTGCTAGATCGGTGTTAAAATCTCGGACCTCCTGATCCAGAGTCCGTGAAACCACCACGGGACCGCCACCAGTCTCATTATTTTATTTCGATTAATCTCTAAAAGACACATTTTCTCGTCGAAAACATTTCACCACAGGTGGTCTTAAATATCTTCTCTTCCTTTGAGTAAAAATATTAAAACAGTCGCAGACAGATAAATTTCTTAATAAACATAATTATTGATGTAATGACGAGGAGTTCACAACCAACGTACACATAATGGATAAAAGGGTTTGGTATTGTGATGTTTACTCCAGTTGTAACACTTTCCCACGCCGTGATCCAATATTCACACGACAAACGGTATTTACGAGTAAAAAGAAAGTGTATTTGAATTGTACACGAAAAAATCGCTTGGCCATTCAGTATATATACAATGAAGATCGATGGTATTCCGAAGTCATTGCCGCGGCTTCCGATTCGACAAGAAGCAGACATAATACAGCGGACGTCGTTAGCCGAAGAATGACGAACAAGAAGCGTGTTGAAGATACCGCATAACGCATAGCGGTTACGACATTAGCCAAGAACTCGCTAACAACTAGGGTCAAAGCACCAGTAAATGACCACCCCCCAGTAAATGACCATTGGTTAATAAAACACAATATAATAAGAATTGCTACACGAATCGGGTCGTGGTCCCGAGGTAGTATTGTGGACTCACGGACCAAAGGTCCCAGGTTCAAATCCCACTCTACCACAACTCGACTCCCATTTTTCCAGCACAAGTTATTTACGACTTTTAGGAAATGGTCTGAAAATTTAAATATTTGAGTAAATAATAAAAACTCTAGTATTTCTCTTTTTTTTTTTTAAATGTAGTAGGCGGACACATATTTTGGTAAGAAACTAATCTATCAGTTTTGAACTGTGAGTTGTCAAAAGGTGCGTCTTCCCGTTATTGTTTTAAGATTGATAGTGTTTTTATAAAGAAAGGTGTGGTAAATATTTTATTTGATGCTATTTCTTATGCAATTCTTTGAATATTTCCATATTCTATTGTGTTAGGATGTTTTATAATGTTATGATGTAACTAAATCTGAGTTTTATTTTTACTGGGGTAGGTAGTGGTCATTCGCTGGTGATTCTGCTATTTTTTTAGAGTAATATTAATTATAATTGTAATACTCGTATTTCAATAAAAAAAGTAAAAGTACTTAGAAAAAATAATGTGTTTTTTACTGTTTTCTTTTATTTTGTACGCTTAAATAATGAAATGTATACCTTTAATGTGGATTTTACTACAAGCTGAACCCCTGACAATATAAAAAAATAACAATATTTTTAAAAAAATAATTTCGCACGCGTATCAGATAACCGCTGACGTCACGGGAAAATATTGTACGGAAACGAAAAAACATGCATTGTCCAATTTACATACTTCCTAATACCGTTTGTTTTGGTTCTAAGGTAATGTGAGTGGTTGCACTGTTATTAAATTTAAAAGTGCGATACGATCAAAAACCCGTTTGGTTGTTTCATATGCTAAACATACTAGACATTATACTAAACTCGTGAAGGATACTCTGACTGAGCCAGTTAATGTCGCTATAGCGAAACGAAGAGCTGAACTTTACGGGCCTAACTTATAAATCTGGTGTAAAGTTACGCCTAGACTATTCCCATCCGTATTCTACCATTATGATGGTAGAATACGGATGGGAATACTATCCTTATTACAGTGGTAGAATAAGAATGGTTTTCCCATCATTATTCTACCACTATGAATAGGCGTAACTTTATACCGGGTTTATAAGTAAGGCCCGATATGTCGCAACGAGTGCATATACAATAATAATGATGACGTATGATATAATAGTCAACGTGTTAGCTGATATTTACCAATTGAAACGGTAGCCTTGAAATAAATAATGTTAGTTGAAGGTTTGTGCAAATAAAATGGAGGTACAACAGCGGATGAGAGGTCAGAGAGATTTAGAATTGATAAAAAATGAACAAAAAATACGTAGTAATTTTACAATAAACATTTTTTTACAATCGACTATTTTCGTTCCTATAATCATCATTGGAGCCTGTAATTTTTTTCTAATACTGCTAAATAAAGACACCCTTCAATGCACATTTGTCATGGCTATACAATTGTGTCGGTCATTGTAACTATTCTCACCTGTGTGTAACGACATTGTACTAAATCTAATTGTTAGCATTTTAAAAGACTTCGTCACGAAAAACAATAAAATTCCGACAAAGCAATAGATTTAGACGCTTGTACCTACAATCAACAATATTCATTTACTTAACACATACATGTATGTATTTCACCGAACAACCGCGGCTGATATTTTCACTATTTCAAATGAAAGATACCTTTTGAACACATTGTCTGAGTAGATATTATGCAAATAAAGCAACCATGACGGAGAATCCTTATCTACGTAGATAAAAAGTTACGAGAATACTGGGCATCGAAAGAGGTTTAACGTTGAAATCAGCACTAGAATAAATACACGATAATTTACCATTTTATTTTCATTGCCTCGTTCTCTTTAGAAACCTTTGTCGTTTGTTCGAGACAGTTACGGAGATTGGTTTGACCTTTCGACTATTCTTTAGCTCGAGACTAGCTACCACACCTTGCTGGGCAAAGGCAAAATACGTCATAGGTACTCAAATCATCAATGCAGAACTAACCACTCTCAATGTATACAAAACGAATTAGCTAAATACATCAAAATTAAAACATCAACAATGTTTCGAGTATGTCCAAATGTTTGTAGACAGGCTGGATTTCTCCCCTAGGGAGTTATTTAGATTTTAAACTTAGACTTCCATATTCCCTTCTCAAAAATGTTTTCCCTTTCTGTTGCAAAAAATTTATATCTAAAAAATGTTTTTTTTTTTTCATTGTCCTTTTCAATAAAATACTCACATTATTACAATATTAATACATTATAAAATGAAAACAAAGTATTAAAACATATTTTGTCCCGATAAATTATTAAATAATAGTTTGTCGTCGGGTGCTCAGACATTAGTTTGAATTAATACTCGTAATCAAATAAAATAGTGCAGAAACAATACTGTATACATATAAAATAATGAATATTTATTATTTTGTTTTTGATGCTTCGAAAAATATCATTAAGAAGATAGAAAAGAAAAATCTCAACAAAACCAGATGAAATGATGAAAATAAAAAAAAAATTAGTAAGAAAAAAGAGAAAAGTTATACAATCAAAATGAAAGAATAGCCATTTACTTGAATATATTTTAAACAAAGGAAAAAATATACGAGTATATAAAATAGTGTGAGCTCATAAATGTAATCAAAACCAGACAAAAAATAAAACAAAGTAAATCTAAAATTTCCATTCATATCTACAGAAAAAAAAAGAAAATTAAAAGTACCTATTAAAATTAAGATCTAAAAAATGTAAATAAAATAAGAAAGTTCTATGATGAAATGTGCTCTAAAATAATATTTATATTTATTCGAACAGTATTTTTCACTACTGTACACTTTTTTTATAAAATTTAAACTGTCAGTATGTTAAATTACTTTACGAATATTCTATTTTTATTTCATATTTGACCTAGTATATTTATTTATTTATTTTAAATTTTAAAATAGAGCACTCATAAACATATTCTTATGTGTGCTCTGATAATAAAAATGTACAACAATATATTTCATTTATAAGTTGTTTAACACATAATTCTTAACCATTTGTATGAATTTCGATAATTTTTTTTCTTCATTTTTTTTACCCATTTCATAATATTATTTTACTGCCCTATATAAAATTGAATTTTGTGACTTAATTTTTTACTAAATTTGAAAAATTATGATTTTTACCGTATTGTGATTATGTTCGTGGTCAATTTTTGATTGATTTTTTTTATCGAATTTCGATAAAAAATAAGTAAAGTTCTGTGTTTTGTTGAAAATTAATAATATTATACACAAATATCGTCGTACTTTACGTATACATTTATTTTTTAATATATTTAAACTTTTCTATTTTTTAAATGTTTTCCGGCATTTCTTCAAATAACTTTATTTACTTTTACATAAGGCAGTCAAGGGCCGTGATTACAAACGCTATCTTCATCGGTACATATCGAGACCGTAAAAGTAAAATAAACATTTATGTACAAAAATGTTTAGATTTTTTTTACATATTTTTTATTTTTTTATTTATAGGTACAGTTTATCACACATACTCTTTTTGTAAACTTTGCCCAGCTAACAAGGGTATATACCGCGTTCCAAGCTAGGCAATTACATTTTAGTACAAGTTAAAAGAAAGTATACACATACACCATGTTTTTTTTTCATCTATTGATATATTTTACATGCCCCTTAATTTATTTAAAAATAAATTAAGATCCCACTTACTATTTAATGATGCACACACGTAAACATTTACTCTCACATACATACACATAAACACACATCTACACTTACTCTCATAACAATACACATAAACACATTCTTTTGTTGTAACACAATTTAAAAATATGTATGATTTTTATTTAGAAACTTCGCTGGTCTGTATTTTTTGTTTAAAAAACTATATTTTTTGAAAATGTTATTAAATCATTGTCGACTGTTTGTTTCTTTAAAATAAATAAATAAATACACAATACACAAATACATATGTGCACGCGAATACACATACATACATACATGTATGAAAATTTAAAGTATCTTCGTCGGTAACCTGTAAATGAACATGTTTACAAAAAAAATGCACACTTTTTCTATTTTTCATACAGAAAACTTAATTTTACTTTGTAGATAAATATTGAAGATATAACTTCCCATTGTAATACGGGCCTTAGGATTTTGATTACTTTTCCAGTTTTATATTTTTAGATCATCTCGTCGCATAGTTAGTTATGAAAGAACTCATTATTTTAAAGTTTGGTTTGGAAACATTTCGTCACTATTACTTGAATTTGATTCTCTGAACAATTGCCATTGTGGGGACGTAAGTAAGGACTTCACTAAAATCAACAAATGGAAGAAATATGGATGTTTAAACATAGGCAAAATGGTGAATGTTACACAGTGTGTAAAGTGGCCATTTAAACCAGCCGATGACAGGTCATAAGCCCTGTAAATGCGTAGACTTCCATATTCCCTTATTTAAGGTATTCTCCATCCCTGTTGTTATTTGTTAAAAAAAAACTAATTTAAAAAAATTTAAAAACTTAAAACAGCCAATGAAAAGTCATTATTTATTTTTATAAAGTATTAATATTTTAAATATGTGTGTATTTTATTGAATAAAGACTCTAAAACCAAGTCTAAAATATGTCTCCTAAATTCCAACTTATCTAGAACAAATTGTTCTAGGCACTGATTTTAAACTGAAGGGTTCTACCCCGGTTACATTTAAATGTTAGGCTACGGAGAATATTTTTTCGACAGATTAAATTAAATTGAATTAATTTTATTCAAATAAAAATCATTGAAAGGAGGTCTTACTGTTTGAGCGCTGATTAGTGTAAATACGATGAGGTGTTTTCGGTTGTATTTTCCCCTAGGCAATATTATGTGTAGTATTGCGTTTGACAGCGTCACACCGTGTCGGCAGACAGGAGACACGCTCCAGCGGGCGTGGGGTCGGAAGTGCCGGTAGGAAGAACGAATCAAGAGAGGAAGTGGACAATACTGTATGCGCGACTGTCACGTCACGTTGCGTCGCGCGTCGTGTTGTGCTTTAGGCCCAAAGTATACATATAAATAGCAGAAATTCTGTATATAAATAAATAATAACAAACATCGAACCTGCTTACATACTATCTATACTTTAATATTACAAATACGTCGTTCGTCTGTTTGTTTGTGTTTCTTTCAAATCGCAACGGAGGGACTGATCAGCGTGATTTTGCATATTGCATAGGGATAGCTGAAGAGCTGACAATTAGTGTCACGTGTCACATTTCATCCAAAAAAAAACAAATCCTCCGTAAAATTCTACGTGAAAAAAATCCTTCATATTAAAACAGAATAACGACGTTATGTCGCCATAGACTAACGGATTATATTCGTTGTATTTTTGCATTGCGATAGTTGGAGGATCGGCAATCGATCGGGCTACTTTTTGTCCCGAAAAAGTATATCGTTCTATCGGGAAAAAAAATATTGCTAAACAACAGACCTAAATTTCTCCCCAATACCACACGAGCGAAGCCACGGGTAAAAGCTAGTAAGTAATTTATATTACAATATAAGTTTCTGATTCGTATGAAACCACATTTTTTTACAAACAAATTATAAGCTGAAGAAAGGATAAGGCGATTTCGCACACACCTATGTACATATCGCACCTGAGCGATAAGAATGTCACAAATCCAAAATTGACGTTTTTGAGTTAAGTATAAAGAAATGTTCCTGGTTATATTTTCTATCCGCACAATTAACGGCATAGTTCTTCAAAATAATAATGTGGCCTTAAAAGCAAAAATGTCGATGTTATGCAATATTTTTTCCTAAAAATATAAGAAATAATAATAGCATGATGATTGTGTCATTGTTATATCTAAAAACATTAAAAACTAGATGGCACTAGTCTTGTGGCTAGAATGCAAATTAATGTTAGTTTACCGATAGCGCTGATGTGTTTGTAACTGCTCTTCTATAAAAAAGAGGTTTTTGAGTTGTGCCACTGTTATTCCCGGGGTGCGATACATTCAGCGCGGAAAATGTATTATACATTAACTTTTTTACAATTTAAATTTATATTACCCTTTTTTGCAAGCATTTTACGTAAAAAAAGTTATTTTCCTAAATAAATAAAATAAAATTTATATAAGTTTTAAAAATGTGCGAAATCGTGAAATGATTCAATCGCCCTATCTTTTCCTTAGATTCAAACGTTAAAGGTTTTTATAAACCCTTTTTTTTCATCATTAATACAATCACAAATTAGTCAAAATATTTTGTCAACAGATTCTATTGACCTGTTAAATAAAATCTATGTCACTGAAACATTTTCAAATATTAGACAAAAACATTTTTTAAATTTATGTTGCACACATGTACGAAAATTAATCGCTAATAAATAAAAATAAAAAAGGAATAAAAAATAAACGATTGAGCGATTGGAATATTTCGCACATGTGCGAGCTTATTCGTTAAAAACATTTGAGAATTTTTTAACAAATTGCCTTACTTTTTTTCTTAGATTCAAAGGTTATTTAAAATTCGCATGATTGAGCGATTTAATAATTTCGCCCATGTCTAAGATGCTTCAAGTAAGCCTAAACAATATTAACGTAAGTGGATCTTAATAAAAATATTTGTAATTTAGTACCAACTATCAACTTGATGTTCCAATCAAGATATTATTTAGATATACATGTCAGGAATACAGGTAAAATAATTCAAATGTGTCATGTAAGCACATATTGTGTCGATACCAAAATAATCGCTAATCAGGTGTGGTAAGTTGGTATGTGGAGACTCATTTGCATCCATTTGTTCAAACAACTCAGTATTTTCATTTCGAAATTAGTCGATTATGTTTTGTGGAAAACGAAGTGAAAAGTACGTAATGAGAAGCGGTGAAAATGTAACTCGACAAATGGAAAATTAGTTTGAATTGTAATTTTTGATTGTTTGGCAAAAATTGTGTAATGCTGATAAATTTACAAAAAAGTACCGAATAAATTTTACCAAGATACATAAATTTAAGGATTTAAATAAATTTGAACATCATTAGGTTTCATGTTTAACTTTTTGGACTTGCATTCATAACAATCATAACTCGCATTAATTAAAAAAATATCATTTAAAAGAAACAATCCGCTTCCGGCACTGGATAGTTTCATTAGATAATAAATATTGGGTTTAAAGAGCGCTAGATTTAAATGAATTTGAAGAGGCACCTGATATTCTCAACGACAGTTGCTCAATTACAGATCTTTATCGACGTGGTTAAAAAGTCTTTAAGCAAGTTGAATGATCACGATGAACATGATAAATTTATCGTGATCACGTGGCCAAACGTCAGGTGACCGCGATATAGCGCATGGTAAATTGTTCACATACAATTACAACTTCATATAATAACACAAATTGAGTTTACTTTACTTACAGTTTCAGAGTATTTTCCATCTTGAATTGAAACAATAATTCAAAAATCCCAAATAATATTAAAATACACAAACGAGAGAATATTCCACTTATTCAAGTATGGCCAAAGAACACTTCACTTATAATTACTAAAATTTTCAATAAGATTCCTAAACAGATCTGAAAAGAAAATATTAAAGAACCTTTTAAGAAAAAAATATTAAATGGCTTAAATGTAACAAGGCTTTATATTGATTATTATTTTATGTTAACAGTCATCTATTTAATTTTTTGTAAATATTTTTTTTGAAAAAATACGTATGCTTTTAGTTCTTAATAATGTTTATATTACTTTTTAAATTTATATAACTTCTCTAACGTTTTTCTTTGTAAAGGAAAAATAAGAAACCTGCTGACAAGCCGGTTTCGCGGTTTAGTGGGTTTCATTATTTTTCCTTTTATATGTTTTTCTGTTCATGTTTACCTTTTTAAATAAAATAAATACAAATATATATATACTTATTTTGAATGATGACATTTAATATAAAGTTTTGCCATGCAATAAGCTAAAATGTGGCAATATTTAAAAAAAAGGGAATAATCCCGATCGATAAACTTTAATTAATGTTCCGTCGGAATCACTAAAACGATAAACGATCACCGCGAGAAACTTTTATCACGTCGATAAATATTTGTGATTGGAGCAACAGGGCCGCGATTATGAACGGCTATCTTCATCGGTATATACTGAGACGGTATAAACTAATATCGATATTTATGTACGAAAGTGTGTATGTTTGTATAAAAATTCAAAGTATCTTCGTCGGTAATTGAACATCTATAGAAAAAAAATTGTAAACATATTCAATTTTTTATGCAGAAAACTTAATTTTACTTTAAACGTATCTATTCTTTATAGACATTTTAAGGGTAATCTCCTCAACAGAATCTCTCCTTTTTCCAATGTTATCCTAATATTTTCTTATCTTTTCCATCCCTCAACGCTTTGAGAACGAAATCATTATTATTTAATGTTTATATTTGAAGCACTAACTTTGTGGTTATTCATTACAATAAAATAAATAAAATAACTTTGTTTTTAACCACTAACTTTTTTTTTCTCCACCGACCGGTTTCAAAGCAAACAAGCTTCTTCGTCAAGATTTACGTAACTAATGAATTAATTCCTATTTTATTTTTATCATGTTTACTAAATACTACACGTGGACCCAATAAATCAAGTCTTTTTTTCCTTACATGGGTGGTAATTTGATATCAATATTTTCGATGGTAGACAAGAGAGGACTTAAAGAAATATTGTTTATTTGGTTATTAATTAATTTTTTTCTTTAATGAAATCTAAATGAAATTTAATGAAAATTATTTATTTAATGAAATCATTATTATTTCATTTAACTCTATCGTATGATATTCTTTGAATATTACTATATACTCGTACATATATATATATTTTTAATCTGTTCATTAGTATTTCTACAAAAAGTATTATATATTCGTGAAAAACTTTAATTGGACTCATACACTTTATTATGAAATGAATTGTTTATAAATTTACTGTTGTTTTTGCAAATAAATAAAAAAAATTAAAAAAAAATATATAAAAAAAATTAAGATAAATTTTAATTTTAACTTCACATCAGAATACGTACCTTAGTGTGTATTCAGTTCCAAGCTTACTTCGATTTAAATATATACATCTTATTACAATTTGATTCATGGGAATAACTAGAATAGGTTTGAGAATTTATACCAAAATTACAATTACAAGTCTAAAGACCGAAATCGGTATTTTTATAAGGTCCCACCAAACCACGACGCACAGCGAACAGCACAGACAACAAATGAAATTAAATTTGAGAGGTGAAAAGGGTTATTTAGGTGAAATTTTTAATTACCTAATTTATGAAACTGTGTACTTACACAACATATTTACACATCCATAACTCTGCATCAGATTAATCCTAACTACGCTGGTTAAGGCATGTCATAAATGAATAATATTTTTAGGTATATTAAAGACTTCCCAAAACAAAAACACAACCATATGTAGGTAACAGGTAGAATTATGACACTTAACCCATGCCCAACGCGAATGTAGTCATTCTTTAATCGCCAGCCGTGTTTCGACCACCGAACTTAAATTATGTATCTAAAATAGTACCTATCTAGATTCTAAATATGCATACTGTCTCAATTAAAAAATAAGTGCGTTAAATAATATTAAAATTATGTATGAAAATAGTAATATTTGTCATTTTTATAACCTAAAAATTATATTTTTCATTTATATTTTAATGTTTAAGAAACTTACCACAACCGCTCACAAAAAGTATGTCATTTATATCAGATTCATCCAAAGTTCTTGGAAATTATGAATAATTAAGCATTTTACTAATTTTTATCAGTATCCGGTAATGTTTTTTTAATTTTCAACACAGTTTTACACTTAGTTAATTTTTCATCAGTTATTTGCGCAAGTGCAGATCTAAGATTGCCATTAATGATATTTAAGGTGGAAACGATCCAAGCCTCAAATAGATAAGAGATAAAATACTTTTACCGGCGATATAATATATCATATTATGAATCACAAGAATTTCAAATACAATCAAGAATTAATCAAATTCCATACTAATTATAGTCGTGAAATAGTAGATATCATATTGCAAGGAAAAGTTGGAGGAAAACGCAGTGTAGAGAGTAGACAATATCTTCTAGCTAAAAATTTAAGAGTGTTTCCAGTGTAGCTTCAAATCCTTATTGCCATCAAAAATTTCCAACGATAGATTATGGCCAACTTCAAACATTAATTATAGCTAACCTCCATCGTGGATCGGCACCATAAGATCTACGAACCTCAAACAAGGCACAAATGCTGTTTCTGCAGAGACCTGTAACTTTTTTTCGGATGATTTTCCATTCTTCATGTCCCTCCCTTAACTGGTACCTAAAGCTTAAGACTGATCGCCTTACCTTCTTGTAACAGATGATCGAGATACTTTGCACTTACTTTACCAATACAGTGCCCTGCGCTCAATCAGATGGGAATAAAGATATGATAATAATGATTACGTCTACGATACGTAATTGTAAAAATAAGTATGTATAGTATACAACAAAGTTGAAATATTTATATGTAAGTTTAGAGCTAGTGTTTTACAAAACAAATTCATTCTGGGTGCTATCTTGAATCTTCTCTACCCCCTAGAGAGTGATTAATTCGGGATTTTTAACTTTTTCATGCGTTTACACTTTGCTTCATATATGACCACACTGGTGATTAAACGTCAAGCAAATATGAACACGTGAAATCAAACATGATGATTTTCATTTAGAACATTATTGCGACCTTATGCATTACCCAAAACACTTGAGGTAGAATTAATCAAACGGTATTCGTTTTTTTCCCTTTTCTAAACAATTTTATACATCATTTAACGTTTAATCATCAGTGTGTCACTATATGGAGCAGTATTGAAATCAATAGTGATGTTTTATTAAAAGCCTCTGCTCATCTAATAATTATGGTCCTGGTGGTATTCCATCCTTCATTATTATGAACTGTGCAGATGAACTCTCTACTCCACTTACATTATATCTTACCTTTATAGCTTATCCTTTACATAAGGCACTTCCCCCAAGCAAGGGTGGAAAATCCTTTACTACCCCTGTTCACAAAGGTGATGCAGAAAATTGTGTGTGCAAGCAAGTGTGATGCAGAAAATTATGGACCAATTTCAGTTTTCAGTAAAACTCACACCTTCTGTTGCTACCATTATTACAACACAGCAACATGATTTTAATAAGAGTAGGTCAGTCGAATCTGATTTTCTTAAATTCACCAATTTTATTACTGATTCCTTTTGCAAAAAATCTCAAATTGACGCCTATAAACTAATTTTCAAAAGGCATTTGATAAAATTAACCATAACATCTCGCTTCATAAACTAGAGTGTTATGGAATTCGTGCCGATCTTTTAAGATGGTTGAATTCCTACGTAACAAATAGATCCCAAGCAGTAGCTATAAATGGTGTCTTATCTTGTTTCAAATACTGCGGCTCTGGTGTTCCGCAAGGTTCCCGTTTAGGTCCCATTTTATTTTCTTAATATCAATGAAATAAACCATCATCGTTCCCTTTCCGCATCTAATGGTGCATAGGGCACTGCATTGGTACAACAATCGCAGCGTATCTTGATCTTTTTTGTTACATGAAGGTAAGATGATCGGTCTTACGCTTCAGGTACTAGTCCAGGGACTATGAAATAATGTGTGAAAACACTTGTCTTAAAAAAAAATATTTCATATCAACCATGTCGGGAATCGAACCCGAGACCTCTTGCATGGTAAGCAAACGCGCTGACTATTACACCACGAGGCCGATTATGATATAAATCAGTGCTTTAAATTTTCTCAATTTCTACTTATTGCTGATTATCTAAACATTTTTGCCAATGTTAGGGATATATCGCACTTCGTAAATATCCAACTAGATCTAGATCGTCTAATTGATTACTGTAATAAAAATCTATTGCATATTAATACCTCAAAATGTCATTCAATGACATTTACTAAAAGTAATGATTTCATTACTCACAATTATACGATCAAAGATAATTCCATATCACGGTGCAGCGAGATTTGAGACTTTGGGAATTATTCTTGATAGTAGATTGCTGTTAGAGTCTCACACAAATTCTTTCGTTGTAAAAGCTTACCAAATGCTCCGCTTCATTTTAGGAATTTTCAAACCCTTTAAAAACTTATACATTAAAAACTCCATACGTACGCAGTAACTTGAAGTTTGCATCAGTTGTGTGGAGCTCACAATAATAATAATAATAAATCTTTATTAACCAATACATAACATACGTTGAAAGGATTGAAAATGTTTAACGGATTTTTTTTAAAATACCTAGATTATAAAAAGAATAAAACGCTTTGCACCTACAACCAATCTACCAAACAAAATGGATTTTTCACCCTTAAAAATAGACGCACTTTATCTTAATTATGTATATTTATAAAAATTATTAAATAATAAAGTAGACTCTTTAAACGTACTCTCCAAAATTAATTTTAATGTTCCCTTTCGCGTGAAAAGAAATAAATATTTATTTCATCTGCCAGTCTGAAGCACTAACTGTGCACAACACTCTTTAATCTTTCTTTCTTGTTTAATTTTTTTTTTCATTTATTGATATATTTAACATGCCCCTTAATTAATTAAAAAATAATTTAAGGCTCACTCCCACTTGCTTTTTAATGATGCACACGCTTACACAGACCTGACCACTACTCTCATACAAATACACACAAACAAACCCTTTTATATATACGCACGCACACAAGAAATACGTTTTTTCTGGACCCGTCATATTACACAAGAAGGTCCATTTCACACCGAGGCGAAAATCTACACGGCACGATAAAATTAATAATGTTATTAAGGGTGGATTTTTTTATGTTTTTATATTATAACTATTTATTTATTTGATGACAGGCAAAATCCATTACCAGTACACCACGAGGCTGACTAATCTCCACCCGATTTCTTTTTGCATGATTTTTACTTTAAAGTGGCCGATAAATAAATTTGTTTAAAATACAAAACAACATAATAAATGTAAACCAACTTTAATTTTACCGTGTCGTGTGGATTTGGACGATACGCGTGAAATGGGACAAAAACGGTAAAAATGTTGTTAGTATGACCGACGCAAAAAAACAACGATTAATTATAAATATTCCAATAAAAGGATAGAAAATTCCAATCGAATACTTCTATACACATCATCAATTATCTCTTACCGTCCTATTGTGATCGGCAGCCGGAGATCTCAACTCTCAGTACGATGATAAAATTTGGTTTTGTACCTACAACTATGTACACATCAACAGTTAAATAAATAAGCTATTTTATTGCGGTTACTGAATAATAAAGCTGAGGCAGGTAAGGTTGTAGATAATAATAGATAAATGTACGAATCGTCCTAAAATAGTTTGGTAATGCCTCGCACTAGCACGCGATAAGACAACGGACAATGCCCATGATAAAGTGAATGAAGTCGTTCTGAGGTACGATTGTTCTTATCGAGGAAAAATAAAATATTAAGATAATATATACAGGTGATTCATTATAATCACCGCCTCAATATGTCGCATCTACAGTTTGCCTAATTGAAATTTCAACAGTACAAGCGATATTATTCACACGACTGATCAAATTATTCAGGTCCGAATTGGTCAACAAACTCTTTAGTACATTTCATACCATTGCAAAAATCCACACGACGCACACTGAAGCCGAATCACGAATAGTTGGAATAAACCCTTTTTTGAAAAATAATATTAGTTCACAAATAATTCCTGGAATCGATAGTTGAATATACCTGGCATACAGCTCAGTAGTCTAAAGTCACGGTGCAAGTCAACTTTTATCCCTGTTCCAGTCGAAACTTGTCCGTCATTGGTGAAACTTGGGCCGTCTGCGATTTTAATACGAAAAGTCTCCTTGTGTTAATTGTAATTACTTTATGGTGCTTCCAAATTTTGTTATTATTTTAATATGGCGTTATTACTCACAGGTTAGACTATTGTTTTTTTGAAAATTTCGTTCGTATATTTTGAATTG
Organism: Micrasema longulum; assembly: GCF_059751315.1. NCBI lineage: Eukaryota > Metazoa > Arthropoda > Insecta > Trichoptera > Brachycentridae > Micrasema > Micrasema longulum. The sequence continues at coordinate 18,638 of NW_028280543.1, read as the reverse complement.
AAATATTTTAAAGGGGTTTTTAAATTACTGGGGAATATATTTGCTTTTTTTTAGTTTATTGATTTTATATGTAAAGTTTTAGTTGATATCAGTTCATATCATGTCTATAGTTTTTAGCTTATTTGTTTACGTATTCACTGCTCTTAAGGAAATACAAAAAACATCTTGCGCATGTTTGCGCTTTTTCACATAAAGCGTCACTTTTGTCAAGGATGTGGAAACATAGTAAAAAGTAAGCATTTATTCATTAATTTCCATCATAATTTTTTGTTTAAGGATCAAGTACAACTAATATTTTTATAAGTAGACGTACCTTATTTGATCAAATGAAACAATCTGGCCACGTTAAATTGGCTGATCAAATATCATGCTTGAAAAAAATTGTCGAAACACGTACTAAATGTCCAAAAGACCAATTACTAAGCCTTCATAAAAAAAAATCACTTTTTGTGTCTGATTTTAAGAAGAGGTGGCAAAAGGCCAATAGAAGAGAAAACAGATTCTCGGTTTGTAATAATGACTGGCTAGATACTTCAATAGGTTTTCATAACTATTATGTTGTCCTAAGTAAAAAAGTGGGTCGCCCTCAAACAAATTTTGAAGAATCTTGTGATAGAGCTAGACGCCAAAAGACTAAATCTTTGAGATCAAAGCACTCTCCTAAGAAATTGTCATTCGCAGCACAGGTAAGTTTGCGAGCTGCTGGTCAAGTAGATGCATCCAAAGTTTTGAAGGAAGTTACGACAACTTCACCCACAAGATCTGCCACATACAGAAATGCATACAAGAAATTCAACATCTCTAAAAAAAGCAGCTTACAGGAAGAGAAGCTCTTTCAATGTTTATTGAAGCAAAACTCACCACACATCAATATAATATAATTCGAGAACATGACAAATTCCTATTTCCATCTTACAAAAAAATACAACAGGCGAAAAAGGAATGTTACCCTCTAAAGGAAAGCATTGTAGTCACAGATACTTTTGCTGAAATTAAACTGCAAAGTTTACTTGACCATACTGCCATTCGTCTTTTAGAAGCTCATAAAGAAATTTTAGAAGGTCAGAAATCTGAATATATAAAAAATATGACCCTTATATGCAAATGAGGCTTAGACGGATCTGCATAGTCAGAATACAAACAGATGTTTAGTAACGATCCAAATTCTAAGGATAATAATATTTTATATCGTCTTTAGTACCTTTAATGAATGAATGTTTGTTACCTCTTAGTTATAAAATACCTCTTAAGAAGGGGTAAGCGCGTGGAGACGATGACAAGAAAATGGTTGCGGTAACAAAAAAAAATATTCAAGATAAATTTAAGACCGAAATGGGTTTGCCTGTCGACAAACCAAAACCCGGTTTTGGAAATAAAAATGATGGCAATACATCCTGGCGTTTTTTCAGTAATCCGGAAGTTGCTGCTTGTATTACTGAAATAGACAAAGAAATAATTAGGAGATTCAAAATTGTCTTACAAAAAATTTCCATAGGCCATGAAATAAACGTGAATAAGTTTCGGGTATACGCCATGGAAACTGCAAAACTCTTTGCTGAAAAATATGCGTGGTACCCGATGCCTCCACCTGTTCACAAAGTTTTAATTCACGGACCAGAAATAATAAAACATGCTTTATTACCTATAGGCCAGCTAAGTGAAGAGGCACAAGAAGCAAGGAACAAAGAGTTCAAAAGATACAGAGAATGCTTCTCGCGAAAAATGTCTCGTATCAAAACTAATGAAGATGTTTTAAATTTACTTTTAATATCTTCGGACCCTCTTATTACCAGTTTGCGAAAAGTACCTGTAAAGAAAGACGTAAATTTTGATAAGGATACTTTGGATTTATTGGCTCCACCTAATATTATAACGTCCGACGCTTCCACGCAATCCACGATCGGTGAAAACGAAGCCGAAAATTCTTCAGATAGTGAATAAAGTTTTAAAAAATCATGTTTTTCTTATTAAAACTACTTAATAACAATTTATATATATTGTTTTATTTATTTCATATTTAAAATACCACTAAAATAATTTATTCCGACAATTCGTAATTCGGCTCCAGTGTGCGACGCGACAAAATAATGCGACGTCGGTCTATTCTTACTCTTTGAGGTGGGGGTCAGTGCTATACAAGCTCCTAACGTCACTGCGACCAGTAAAGATCTATTGTGTCGAATCCCCGTGAATAGTTTTTGCCCTCCAAGCTCAGATCTTTAAAGAGCCTGGCTACTGTGTGAAAGGCAAGAGTTCCCATTTAGCTAAATCTTCCCTTCCAAACCCAAGTCCGTAAAGTAACGGGCATTTAGGTAGGGTGCGAGCTGCTAAACATCCTCAGGTTTAACCAGTGGTCTCCCGAGGATGAGACTTTTATGATGTAAATCATCACATTCACATATAATGCGTGAAAATGTTTCCTCATCTGCATTGCAGAACTTACATCTAGAAATTTCGGAAAGGTTTATTTCAGCAAGGTGTTCGTTAAATCTGCAATGCCCTGTAAGGTCATGTCTACTCGGTAAACCGAGACGGTATACTTAACTTCTGTACTATCTCTATCTACCTCGGTATGTTCTACCGACTTGTCGTCTCATGATCGAATCCAACCAATGAATGACCCCGAAAATTCTGCGTACCTTACTTAATTAAATTTATAATCGACAATTACCAAGATGGTATGCTCAACGATCGTCTGTATTTATCTACCGAGCGAGGAAGATAGTAAAACAGATGGAAACAATATAATAACTGATTATTTTTTTATATTGGCAACATTTCTTCGCTTAGATGTTCTTATATGTTAATAGGGCAGAATCTAGCCACATTATCTGTACATTAGGCGTTCGTTTTCAAAACTGACAATTATGTCGAAATTTAATTCAGACTTCAAAATGTACGTATTTTTCTCTCGTATCCTTAATAGCCTTTTAAGAAAAAAAATGCCAACCTCAGAACGATTAAAAAAATAAGTAAGTCCTAACTAAAGGAAAAATTGCTCGGTGGAATAAAATTTTTGTCACTTTTAATGCGTAGATATGCGTATCGAGGGGTACTAGACCCGTCGGTAAAAATCGGTGTACTTACATCAAAAATTGAAGGTGGAGGGGGGATCGATAGTGTATCTTCGTAATCGCTCGAGAGAATTTATCTATACCGTCATGGTGAAGGTATGACGTCCTTATCCATCATAATCGCGGCCCAGGTGATCCTGATTCCAAGGTATATGAACTCTCGCGTTTTTCAGTGCTGCTCCTAACATTACTACATTTATTTGCTGCTCATTGCGGGCCACTCAAATGTATTTTAGTGATTGATTTTTATGTTAACTAATGCCAGTAAATATGAGTATATAACCACTTACCGGCATTTTACGTCTACCGGTTTCGAGACGTGCCCGTATCTTCGTCAGGACACTCACTACACCAAGATGCAAATACTAATATACACTTCCATCTTTACCATCACCGTAGTATATACAGGGTATTTTTCAAACCATGTCACATCCGAAACCACGATGATCAGTATGGGAAAGAAGACATATTGGCACAAAAAAATATTTTTTTAGAACGAATAAAATTTACAAAAATAAAATATTTATAAAAACAAATGGTTGCTTACTTCTGTAAGGTAGAAGCGAGGAGAGGGAAGGGGGAGTTTGATACACCGTCGACCACATGGTCACGCACCCCTCGCTTCTCCCCTGCAGAAGTAAGCAACCATTTGTTTTTTAAATATTTTATTTTTTTAAAATTCTGCGTTCTGAATATTTTTTTTAATGTGATAATATGTCTGTCTTCTTGTTCATACTGATCATCGTGGTTTCGTATGTGACAGGGTTTTATAGAACAGCCTGTATAGTATTTACGAGAAAATACATAAATTACAAGCAGAGTTAAAGGGGATAAAAACACCACCGTGTCTGAACATGCACTAAAAAATTAGGTCAATAAAGTGTGTTGGAGAATGGGTAGGCGTGATGATTGTTGTCGTTAGTTTACCTAGCTATAGGAATTACCCCACAATAAAAGGTAGTGTATCATGACGAAAGCAAAACGGTAATCATTTATCAAGCGAAACATTTAAAGAAATATAAGTTTAAAAATGGAATAATAAGTATTGTAAAATAAACCATTCATTTTTAAATGAAAGCAGCTTTTCCAGCAAAAAAATATGGCGATCCAATTGGAAAGAAACGGGTGCCTATATTGCGATCATTGTAGCTAACATAAAATATACTTTAAAAAAAGACGGAAACCTATATAATTGCAGTGCCCTATGCACAATTGGTTTTGGAACAAATATACTAAATCGAACCTGTAAACGCTAGACGGGTTCGTAACACCATTACAGAAGGAGGTTTTATCATAAATCAACTATATTTTGAGTAGGCAGACATGGCTGGATTTCACTCCTAAGATTGAAATTTATTGCAACAGAGAGAGAAAACATTTTTTAGAAGAGAATATGGAATTCTAGGAATTTACAGGGCTTTTGACCTGTCATTGGCTGGCTTAAGTGGCCACTTTACACACTATAACATTTACCATTCTACCTATGTTTAAACAGAGTTAAGGAAATGTGGATAGTTAAACCAGCCAAAGACAGATCATAAGTCTTGCACGATAATTTAATATACATAAAAAATTGGTTGTATGTTTATTTCTGATAGATTTAAAATAAAAATTATTTCGGCATAAAACACGTGGAAAATGGCGACTAAAGATTTGTGGTAATCCTTGGTTGAATTTTTATATTATCCTGTACTCCACATTAATGTGACTTATTTCTTATTTTTGTTTCAAACTAAGAAGACGTTTCAATGTCTAAAAAGGCAGAAAGGAGTAGCGTTGATTGACATTCCATTATTATACACAGCTTACTCTAAGCAATAAAATATTATTATTTCACCAATTCGTTCCCTTTCTGTTGCAAAGAATTTCAATTTATCACAAATACCCAATACTCTCTTTGGTTTGTAAGTTTGTATAAACTAGATATTTTATTAATATTTAAAGCATTAACTTTATCGTTAAACATTTTACTAAATGCTGTTAAATATTTGTATGTAACCACTTACCGACTTTTCTATGTCTACCGGTTTCGAGACGTACCCGTCTCTTGGGGAAGTAAGGAAGGGTAAGTGGTTATATACAAATATTTAATAACATTTGGTAAACTAGATATTTTTGTAAATGTATATATGAAGCACTAACTTAACTAAGCTTGTTTAGCTTTGAAACCGGTCGGTGGATTTTTTTTTTTAAATAGTGGTTAAAAACAAAAAAAACAGTAGTTTTATATATTTTATTTAGATATTTTTGTTTTATAAATAATATTTTGAGTTTGTCCAAATTTTTGTAAACAAGATCCAGATTCAACAACCTTGGGAGTAATTAATATTACAGCAGGGATGAAGAACATTTTACAAAATTAAATATAGAAGTCTAGGCAGTTACAGGGATAATGACCTGTCATTGGTAGTATTTTCAGGCGTTGCCTAGTATGTAGGTGAAATAACTCCGTCAGAATCTCACCCGCATCAATAAAGGCGCCCCGCATCAACTTTTACTTCACGAATATCAACAGATGGAAGAATTGAAAGAATATAGATGTTCAGACATATGTAGAATGGTGAATGTTACACCATATGTAAATTGATCACTTAAACAAGCCAATAGCAGGACATAATCCATGTAAATGCCTAGGTTTTTATATTCCATTCTATAAAATGTTCTTTATCTCTGTTATAGTATTTTTTTTATTTATTTTTTATATTTGTTTCAAGGACCTTTTCATCGGGAAATTCGTAATTAAAAAAGGATATAATGTCGTATTATAAATCGAAAAATATTTTGATATCAAAAATACCTACTAATATAACTTTTTGAGCTTTTCTGATATTACGTTAAATAAATTTGAATGACTTTTTTTCAGGAAACGAGTTCACTTATAATACAGGAAATATAAGAAAAGTTTACATTTTCCACCGTAACCTTGTACTTCGCCGACTTTTTTCTAAGAAAGATAAGTTTTGTCGGCAGATAATGGATAAAACTTTACGATTCTGATAAGATTTCTTAAGTAGGTGCCCAATTAGATTTTCCACAAGGTTTTATAGTTATCTCAAAATCTAAAACATCCAATTTTTATAAATCCATAATCAAATAAATACTTAAAAAAACTAATTGAACAGTTAGAACCCGGTACAACAAAAAATCGATTAGTTAAATCAATCAATAATCAATAGAACTTTTTAAGTGTTTTATCAAAGTATTTTAAAGTGTTACTGGAAAAGTTTCAAAGTAAACTTACCTTATCAAATTAAAAATGTTCGACAGCAGGTGTCAAAAAAAAAAAAAACAACAAAACAGTTTGAAACTTCACTGACAACACACCCAGCCAACAAACTTAACCAAACTGAAGTCGGCGACATACAATTTGTACAAGTTATACGAGAGACTAGAACTTTTCCATATCTTTAGAATTTTAATAATGAACATAAAATGTATTATATTTTTTAGTTCTCATTATATTTATTTTTAAAATTCATTTACGAGGAAGACACTTTGAGAAAAATAGTAATGGTAAAACAAAGCAGTTTACGCATTTGCCTCCCATTCATCAGATCCTGGGTTCGATTTTCGACAAAGTCGACATGAAAGATGTTTATTTAAAAGAGTTCAGTTCCAATTGAATTGTGCCTAAAATTAATTTATCGTTTATAAATATTTCAAGAAAAATTAAATCCCACTGAGAAGAAAATATGGAAGTATGTGCGTTTACGTATTTTTTTGCATTTACATTTAGGTAGTTACTAATTCAAGTTATCTATTTAGGTATTTTGTTTCAAATTATTAAATTTGCTAGTTTATGGTGAAATTGTTTATACATATATAGCTGAGATTTTATGAAATTATTTCATCTAAAAAGGGATACCGGAAAAAACTAATGTGTTCAAATTATATAAACAATATTTTAACTAAATCCCATCCCTTTTAAAACGAGCTCTGGATTTAGCACTCCACGGAGTTTACCTAAATCTATACATATTTTAACAGAGATGAAGAAACTATTTGAGAATTATACTACTGTTATTCATTTAAAAAAAGAATCAACATCTTGCTTCCGTATATTTATACTGTGCATTTATTTATTTGTTTTATTCGTTAACGCCCAAGGGGTATTTACAAAAAAGTACAATTATGCTCACATGCTTAAAAATACAACACAAAATGTACAGAAAAAAAATGTTAAATTAGTTTAAAAAGTTGAAAAGTTCAAAAAATTAGAAAAGATAAAATATCAAAGCAATACCATGTGAAACAAAAAAAAATAAGGTAATGATAAAAAAACAGTAAGTTTATTAACAAAAAAGGCAAAGATATAAGTCAATGAAATAAATTCTCTGAAGCACACAAAATAAATAAAATATTTCTTATTATAGAGGGAAAAAGAAGTAAAAGAACACAAATTATAAAGAAAACATTTACGAGTACATTCATGGCAAGTTTTCAAATATTTAACCATTATCAATGCAGTGAGATATAGAATATTGAGAATAAAGAAAAGTAGATACATCCGATTTAGCGTCAATAATGTTTATGCTTCTGGGTTGATATTTCAAACGCTCTCGCGGTCATCTTAAAAGCTTTTAGCGGGATAAGTGTTTTTCACGACTGCGAGAGCGGTCCAAAATAGCACCGCTGGTTTAAAAACAGATAACTTTTATAATTATAACAGAAACTTAAGTATATTGGGATAGAAGGAAAAGCTCTATTATGGCTAAAAAGCTATATGACATGTCGCACCCAAAGAGTAAAAATTCTTAACATCTTAAGTGAAATTGAAATAATAAATTTTGGTATACCCCAAGGCGCCGTACTAGGCCCCTTGTTGTTTATTATATATGTCAATGAAATTTTTAAATAAAAATTAAATGGGAAAATAATATCTTATGCTGACGACACTGTCCTAATTATAAATGAACTTAATTGGGAAGAAGTAAAGAACAATGCCAACGAGGGCATCAATTTATTAAAAAAATGGTTTCATAGTAATTTATTATCACTAAACAGTGAAAAAACTTTCTTTCTACCCTTTTCCATTAACCAATTTGACCTCCCAGTAAATTTCAATATTACGATCCATAATCAAAATGACAATATTAATCATTCTTGCCCCCAATTATACTCGACAATTAAAAAAGCGGATAATATTAAGTACCTAGGCATTATAATTGATAGTAATTTGAAGTGGAAAGTACAAATAGCCACTATGGTCAAAAGAATTAGGAAACTTATTTATGTATTCATTGGACTAAGAAATATTTTATCTCTAAAACTTATAAAAACAGTCTATTATGCTTTAATACAGTCAATTCTGCAGTATGGAATTATAGGCTGGGGAGGAGCTTATAGGACAAACTTAAAATCACTCTCTATTATTCAAAAAAAGATTGCAAAAATAATTCTTAAAAAACCCAGAACTTACCCATCAAAACTAGTATTCGAAGAACTTAATATACCAATAATTGAAGAATTTTTTAATAAAGCCTCTATCTTACAAACATTTAAAGAAAAAACAATTGAAGTGCAAAATTCAAGTAACTCTAGATTTTCTATAATTTACTTTTGCACAGATGTAAAACAACAGCAGCGTTAAACCATTATACGTACATAGGTAAAAAAAACTTTAATAAACTTCCGGAAAACTTAAAATCTATAAAAAATATCAATCTTTTAAAACTAAAATTAAAAAAAACATTTAAGACTCACCCCTTCCTAGACTTCATACCAAAGAATGTTTATTTTTTATTTTTAATTTACCTTGTTAATTTTTAATTTTAATTTTAATTTACTTTGTTTTAATTTACTTTGTTTATAAAAAAAAATTAAAAAATGTGAAACGAACTCCCTCTCTAAACACAAGTATCTACTTTATTAGAGAGGTAGAAACGTTATATATAAGATGTTCTGTATATTTACCTATTTTGTATTTCAAAAATGTATTTTGTAAAAAAAAAATATTAAATAAAAAAAAAAAAAAATATATTAACAACGACTGTATCATTATAATTATGACAGTAATGAAATAGTAAAACGATATAAATATTTGTTAATGAAACCAAAAAATGTTCTTTTCCGCACATAAAAAAAATAAATAAAATGCTGTGCTTTCACACTAACTTATAGATCACGCAGACATGGTATAGAGTCTTAGCTTATAACTTTACAGTTAAGATCTATATACTCTAAGTTTATAAACGAGTTACACAGTTTAAACCCGCGCTGTGCCAGCGGATGTCCTGCAAGACATCGGACCCTCCTTTTTCCCTCCATTCATCCCAAAATTCATTGGTAAAACATATTTTGAAGGCATTAAATAAAGGTTTTGTGATAATTATTACAGCGATTTTATCACGCCCAACCGATTTCACACTCAATGAACAAATTTTTTTTTTCCTCAAGTTGAAGTTCGTAAATTTAAAGTACTATTAACTTTAGAATTTTTTTTTCCTGTGCAAATATGCCAAGGCTACCCGATTACAAAAACTCATTCGAGCAGCTTTTTGGTTCGGCATCGAGCAATTATTTATGTTTGCATATGTTGGCATGATAAAAAAAAAGTAATTTTAATCTTTAAATTTGATGCAATATATGACATATGGTGAAAAAATTTTCTTCTTTTACAATTAGGAATAAGTTATGACAAATTATTTGTTAATAAATTATTGATACACTTCGATTTGTGTATTTTTTAAATTGATTTCCAGATTCAAAATTATCTTTTGTTTGCTCTGAAAATCGGTAGCTACTGAAAAATAAATCAGTTAATTTCATTAGATTCAGATTAATTTTTAATCCAAGTGGGGAGAGGCAAAATCCCCTCAACAACGGTGTTGGGAGTAGAGATGCAAGGCGGTAAAATTACCGCGGTATTTTACGAGAATTTTACCAGATTTTGGTAAAATCACAAACTGAAGGTTTTACTAAGGACCCTACGTCCACCGATCCTGTTAAGTTTCAAAACAAAATAACCCTTTTTATGAAAAAAAGTTAAAAAAGTACATACCGAATGACCTTGAACGTCCCATACTTCTAATAAATCTCGACAACCACTAGATGGATCTAAACCTGGTTTTTGCAGTCATGTAAAGAGTCTTAAAACAAAGCTACCCGTATTTGTTATATCTTTGAAAAATAAAAATTAGTACGCCAAATTCGTTTCTTACCGAAAAATACGGTAAAATACCGTAAATTACGGTATTTTACCACGACTTTTGGTAAAATTACGTAATTTTGCATCTCTAGTTGGGAGAGAGGGTCGTGCTTTGGATAAATTTGAATAGTATGTAGCCGTTCGTGAATGTTGCGAGATAAAAAAATGTTAATCTAAAGTCTAAACTAAAGTGTCAACAACTACCAACTGTCAGATTGTCAGTTTTAAAATTACGAGTCGAGTCAAAATGCAACTGTCAGCTGTCAGTGAATTTAAATATTATTATTTGCAATAATATACAAAAAATACGATTGTGTGATTAAAATATGCTCAGCGTATTATATTATTTTAGCATTTTAACTGCTTCATACTCCTATTGCTAGTGCCCGGCCAATGCTAGTCTATAATTTGATAAATAGTGAAATTCAAAGAATCTTTTTCTCTGAAAACCTGCAATGAAGGCCGAAGATCTCTCCGCATAAACCTTAACGGTAATATCCTAACCTACTTATGAATGGTCTGTTTGGGTAGGTACCGCATTTTACGGATTTAATTCATTTTCTCTATAATATTATAATATTACTTCATATTGTAAGTATGGTACTCAGTTATGACAGTTATCCTCAACCCAAAATACCAGGCAATTGTTAAGTTAGTGAAAACGGTGGATTATAGAACATGCATACAAAATATGCAGACGTTTTCAAACAGATATTTCATAAAAATTATATTTAAATAGGAATTTATACTCGCATCTTATGTACACTTAAATTAATCCAAGTTATTTATTAAATTACGAAGTTTATTTTCAGTGTCTTTTGTTTGCGGTGGACTAATGAATTCGACATCCGAACTGCAGCAAATTGTAGAGTCCGATTTTGTGCTCTTAGCTAGTAAAATATCGGCAGATTATACTAACTACTTGTCAGATAATCTTATTACTGAGAGAGTTGTGTAGTTACATAAAATATTATGTTAAAGTTAAACTTTTATAAAAATAATAGAACACCGTCAGCCATTTAAACCTTTTTGATATTCTTAAAAATAAATCAAAGAATGAGTATTTTAACATTTTTATATTATTTTATATACATAATTATTTACAAATAGTATTGTGGTCATTTCATATTAAATACCTGAAAATTAATGTAATTGGCAAAGAAATAAAATGGGGCTAACGGAATCGCATGTACTTTCATATATTTGTAACAAAAAATGCAGGTAAAAATGGGAATTTGTTCTCTTATTTATGTTAATTAACTGGTGTTTGTCGGAAGAGAAGGAAAAACCTTAAAACTAAATATTATTATATTGGGAATCGGAAGACTTATTCTAGAATGAGCGCCTTATGATTTAAAATGTTGTTTTAATCCGTTTAGAAGATCAGATAGTTAAACCATTTGATTGTATATACTTATTAAGACAGTCATCAAACATAGGGCGTTAACTTTATATCAGGAAGTCCATTTGGGCCCAACAGTGTTTTGAATTTTCATTACATGTATTCATTTCATCTAACTAAGCATATATAAAATTATAAAAAAATGAATCCGACCATTTTTTACATTGTTAATCATCGTAGTTAAAATAAAAGTATCCAAATTTGAGCCTTGTATTAAATAAATGAGGTGTTTTGTGATGTAATGGCACGATAGCAATGATGATAGTGAAGAAGATTCTTATTTTAATGATGTAATAAATATCACATGGTGACCCCGGTTGCCGTTGACTTCTGCCCGGAAGAGAATAGGTCACGTAGACAGTATAACTGTCACATAGACAATGTAACTGTCACGCAGACAATATAACTGTCACTTAGACAATGTAACCGTCTCGTAGACAATGTTACTGTCACATAGACAATGTAACCGTCACGCAGACAGCTGCTGCGTCTCACGCTTGCTTGGGATGTGCTGGCTGAACAGGGGGAGGTGCCTTGAAACACTGCAGTAGGAAGGCCGTGTACATTACAAATGCAATAGAAAGCGCAATCATGGCATACATAAATATGTTGAGTTCTGGTTGCCGAAAGCGATTTTTCCTGAGCCATTCCAGTACCTCAGATTCTGATAAAATTTCGCCTGTAAAAAAGTTAAAATTATTGTTATTCTCAGTTTTACAAGTTTTCAATTTATTTTATTAATCGACCTAGCCGGACCGAAGGGGGAATTCGAATCCCCCATAGACCGATTGGGTCAATTTCACTTTATGTACATAAGCATTCGGCAAACTAACAAAAATTAATAAAATACATGAATGAGTAAAATATGTGTACGCGAAAACATGAATAAATTATTGCACGGTCATAAACACTTCCAATGTTTTATTCTCCTGATGCCATATACTAGTCCCCCCGTTCGGATCATGTGTAATTTTTGGATGCTTAGTGAGGGAAAGGTTAAGCACCATTTTGCAGGCAGCTATGTAAAGTATTGTATGAACTATGTATATATATACTTGGCTGCCATTGATTTGCTTCATAAAATCAGATTTTTCACATTGCCGGGAGAGTAAGTTTTGCTTGCTGAAATTTGTGTTGCAAAATGCAGCAAAAAATCAATTAGATTCTATCAACAGGCTGAACTAGTCTTAACATTTATAGAATAAAAAATGTGGTACAGCTTTGAATACCACACGCTAGGCATACATTTTCAGATACACACAATTTGTCTTTACCAATTATTAATTTTTGGCAAATTTTACGCTTTTATTTTGGTAACTAAAAACCAATCATCTGTAAGTTTGACTTTTTAATAACACACCTTGTATCAGAATAAATGGTTTATGTTATATTTTTTACAATGCAGTAGATTTACCTCTGTAGATGCTCGGGAATCTTCTCCTAAAATAAACAATAGCTGGTAGTTTTGTGACACCCCATTTCCTGGCATATCTCGGATCACCCATCTTTACAAATGTTATATCCAGGTTGTCAGTTTCCCCATCAATTTTTTCGAGATGTTCCAAAACTACTTTGCTTTCGGGAAGGTCTTCTTCGTCTGAAAATATGCTCAAAATACGTTACGTACATTAGAAATCTAAACTAAGCAGTTGTGTTCCATAATTAATTGATAGTGGTTGTGTGTGCGGCTTATGTTATTCTTTGAAATTTGTGTATGTGTAATATCTCTGAAGTCTTAAGAAATTTCAAATATTTTATAAATAGAACATAATATGTTATGTATTTTATTCTTATTACTTACAGAAATAAACAGCTAGGAATTCATTTTCATCTAATAGTTTATCTAACATCTTCTTGTTCACTTCTTCAATTTCATTTTTTATTTCAAAAACATCTTGTGAAGTGAGCCACTGTAGGACGGTTTCAACTTGGTGTAAGTCCCCATCGTACAACATGGGGACACGTTTGCGGAAATACACTAGGGACGGAATATTCACAATGTTGTATTTCTCGTTAGCTTCTGCACTTGCAATCTTCACAAAGTCTATTCCGTATTGGTCCACGTCCGTGTCAATTTGCTCCAGTGATTCCAAAATTTCATCACATTCGGGGCAGTCGTCATCGACTAAAATAAATCGATTAACAATATTATACATATAACTAACAAACAAACAGAACAAAACGAGTACTTTTTACTACTACAAAAACACTTACAGAAAAATACAACTAAAAGTGGTGACTCATCCATTAATCTCTCCAGCATTCTATCATTTACGGCTTCTATCTCATCTGCTAGCTCTCTATTATCATCATCAATTAGCCACTCTAGTACGGATTGTTCGTTTTGTAAGTCGCCTTCGAAAAGTAAAGGATTCCCATTTCTATAATAAAATTGACAAATTATTTCATTACGTCACTTGTATGTCGTATTATATCAACATGTAAAACTAAATATACTGAAATGAATAGTATTACCTGAAGTATACCATAGCCGGGAATGTTTTAATAGAGTAGCGTTTTGCAAGTTGAGGATCTTGTATTTTGACCATATGTATCCCAAACACATCGCACTCATCATCCACTGTTTCCAATCCATCTAATATTTGGTCACAAATATTACAATTGGGTTTATCTGCATCAAAACAAATCTTATTCAGTATTAACATTAGTTCAAATGTTCATTTATGGTGCTTATATATTCAATTTGAGGTACACATGAACTTACAAAAGTAAACAGCTAAATATTGAGTTTCTTCTACCATTGTTTCCAGCATAACTCTTGTAATAAGTTCTATACAATCTTCAGTTTTCTGCGTTATTAGCCATTGTAAAACTTCCTCTTCTTCGGCAAGTGATCCTTAAAAAAAGTTGATCCATTTTAAATATGAAATGTCAATGACGATAATTATTCTTACTCACTTAAAAGTTGGCAAAGTGAGAAATGTGTGATGTTAAATATAACACTAACCTTCGAAAACATTTGGTATATTGTCTTCAAAATACACTAAAACAGGGAAATCACTGACACCGTAAGATTCGGCAATGGAAAAGTCTTGTGTTTTAACAAATTTGATCCCATGTCTATCACAGTCATCGTCAATGTTCTCCAATTCTTCTAATATACCAGTGCACTGATCACATTCATCAGAATCTGCAATACATTTAAAACAAACATGTTACATTTTTTAAATCATGGAATTCAATTTTTTTTAAAGTTTTTCTAAATATTTGTTTGCATCAGCAATTTCATTCATATATAGAAATTTTTCACAGTGTTTTTTATAAATAAAACATTCACATTAAGACATTTTTAGGATTCATAAATACTTTGATAAAAAAATTGAATCATAAGTAAGTATTTGACTATTTCAACTACAAAATTGATGTTTTATTAATGATGACAGCTAAAATTCTAGGTCTCAGCTATTCTGTCAGCTCTATTCTAATACATAATATTTTTTTAAATAAAACATGTCATTAGTAGTCGTCCATACTAAAATTAGAAAATTATTCACATTTATTTGAAGGTTGTGCAATAAAAAGTTCTAATTTTGTTAACATTATCTAAGCAGTATTAATGTTGTAGGTAGTTTTCTGTATAGATTCAAACTATAATATTAAATTGTTTGATTACATGATGACTTTGTCCAAATATATATGTAATTATAATGTAGGCAAAATCTAAACAAGTTGTAAATCAGTATTTATTAAAATGATGACATTTTAACGTTAATAACCCGATATCATATAAAACATTGTTTGGTGTTTAGAACTGACTTACTTGATATTCGGCATGTGGTATTTTTATAGTCGGCATCTGTTCTGTGTAAGTGTACATGCGCATGAATTTACGAGAATGTGCGGTTAGATAATATGTGACATTCAGGAAGTGTTATATTGGGTTGAGAGAAATATATAACAGCGTGACAGACAGTGACGAGACATTATGTCTTAGCGCATATCAAAGTCTAAATTATTGGCAAAGATTCACTCGAGCCAGAATAATGATTTTAAGAATTTGTGTTTTAACTTATTACGATGATGGAGCATGAACAACTGAATGATTATTTCTTGTAGTTGCTTTATATATCATGAGTATATTACGTATTACATCATAAAATACCAAGAGTTGAGAAAAATCACACCTGATTATTGTAATCTCACCGGGAATCAAACCCAAAACCCCTGTACAAGAAGCGAGTGGGCCGTTGGGGTATATATATGGCTCAGTGAAGACTAATTTTCAAATTATGTATATAGTAACACTTTTATTTGAATATTATACTTTTATTTTATCCTTCTGCTACATAAAGTTAATGGAAGTCATAAGCATCATTAAGTAATTTTTAAAACGGAAAACTTATGTTATGAAAAAAATAGTAGGATCATATGTCCCTTTACATTCTATTAATAGTTTTGGATGTTTAGATCATTGACAATCATTTGTTTTGATTTGTATCATTATCGACACAATCAAAAATCAAACATTTTATGTTACAATAATTGTGTATAAGAAAAACACAATATGATTAAAATTTACTGTTAGCTGTCAAACTGTGGTATTTATATTCTCTTTATCTTAGTTAGGTTAGGTTATACTATGAGGTTAGAGTGTGCCATGCAAGTTAAGGCAACTGTAGAGGGTTGTTATGTACCCTCATCTGCTGCATGATGGTCTTCTTCAGCATGGGCCGCCGCTTCGTGTTCCTTTTTGGCACGCAATTTACGCATCACTTTGGAATTGCAAATATCGCACAACGTTTTGTTCCCTAAAGCAATCGATATAGAAAACAATGAAAAAAATGTTAAAACAACAATGAAAGGCAAAAATTTATTTGTACATGTAATAGCATTATTGATTATTCGAAAATATATTAAGGCAAGCGATTTTTTTCTTTAAATGAAGATGAGAAATGACGTTAAAATATTTTGAAGCGAATTTTATTCACGGGGTTTAAAGAAAAAAAAATATCTCGCTCAATTATTTCAATTTGCAGCATTAGATACGTGTAAAAATTAAAAGCCATCTTCATTACAGACTTGTGAAAATTACAAAGATATTTAAATTGTATTATTGTTATGCATAAAATAAGCAATGTAGTTTTGATAACAGGTGCAGCTATAGCATTTAAAAGAATCCAGTTATTCATACTATCACAAAAGTAGAAAGAAAAAATATAAACTTTATTAAAGCTAGAAAACCCTGATGCATATTATACTGATTTTATTATGGTGATGTTAAACCTTCTTACAAAAGTAAATGGCGAGAGATCCTTCTTCTTCAATGAGCTTTAAGAGCTCGTCTCCTTCCAGTGCTTCTATCACATCTCCAGCTGGGTCTTTCTGAGTTAAGAGCCAGTTTAGAATTTCCTGCTCATCATATAAATCACCTAGATTGCAAAATACAACATATTACTCTAATATATCATATTATATATTTATATCACTATATTTTTTATGTTTATGTAACATCATGTATTCCTAGCACACATATGTATACATTATATTTATATAATAACGATAATTAAATTCTCACATTTGATTAGCTATGCATTTATAAATAAGTAGTTTAAGTTTTTTTGTTGTTATTGTTATATTAGTATAGAACTACTTATACTTTAAAACGTAAAAAATCTCCATCTTAGAACAGGCTGAGCCATGTTAGATGGAGACTATCCTAACCAGAAGACCCTCTGTATTCATTTTATAATTCACTAGTTTTTTTATAGATTCGCTGGTAATAGATATGTATACTTATTTATGCAATAAATTTATAAAATAAAATAAATAAATGTAATAATGTTTGGATTGAAACTAGTGTTTTGATGGATTCAGCTCCCCGGGGAGTGGAATCCAGTCCTTGTCAACAAAAATTTGGGCAAACTCAAAATATTGTTGATTATAGATATTGTTTACAATATATTGGATGATATAATATTGCAACAGGTAACGGATTCTGTTATTTTATCTGATATGTAATTGATATATTGATCATATACTGATATGTATTTGATATGTAACGGATTCTTTTATTTTTCAACTGTGAGTCCAAATTTTGGTTATACTGAATTATTTTTTGTCGTTACTTACCAGCATAAATGACTGGTTCCTTGGATCCCAATTTGAAAAATAGAATGGCAGGCAAAGCGAAGACACCGAATTCCTTAGACATTTTCTTGTCATCGATCTTTACAAAATTGATCCCAGCTCCATCGGCTTCATCATCAATATGTTCTATTTCTGACAAAACTCTTGGACACTGTTTGCAATCATTGCTGTCTGTATAAAAATAACGTTCATTAACTTTTGGATTAGTGTATTTTGATCCCAGTAATTACTACTGCAACTAATAATGGAAAACACATTTATTTGAAGGAACATTATCGTGATTGGCATGATTAAACCTCAAAAGATTCTATGCACCTTCGAACAATCACATCAAAACTGCAAAAAATACTGGAATATAATCACAAATATAAGGTTTACTTTTGATAATATCACATAAGCTTACACAGCATGCCTTCCAATATATTGTCGGCTTTCTGGCACAAGTTGATAATGACATTTTGCTAGTTGTGAGATATTGCACTTTTAGAGTCAAAACTTCATTTGGGATGAACAATTCAAATTAAACTTCAAGCTGAATATTAGAAAACATTATTTTTTGTATTTATAAAATATGCAATATTTACTTTTTAAATAAAGATAATTTGATGAAGACATCTCATTTTTTGAAAATTTGTAGGTACCGACTCTGCCAAAAACCCGACGACATTATAGTGTTTGTAAAAGTTAAAATTCCTTTTGAAAAAAAATTGTGGTGGGTACATAATTTAATTTTAAAAGAATAAAGTTCTTTATTCAATTCCGTATCTGATTTATAGAGAATACCTACATGATCATAATTATAGTTACTTACAAAAGAACACAGCCACATAATCAGATGTTTGTCTAATCTTTTGGAACATTTTTCTATTCACTCTTTCTATGTGGTCTGTTAGCTCCATGTTTTCTG
>NW_028280542.1:0-81043 GCF_059751315.1 Micrasema longulum | reverse complement strand
CAGGTACGAACAGACGTGTATATAAATGATATGTGTATATAAATATATGTATCAATATATGTATACGAGTAAGTTTATATTTTATTTGAATATTTTATTTATATGTTCTTCCTATTAACGTGTAAATTATAATAATGTATTAAAATGTAATTGCTTAGCTTGTAACGGGGTATGTACCCTTGTTAGCTATGCAAAGTGAACGAAAAATTGTACATATTTATTTTACAGAAGCAAACAGTCGACAATGATACAATAACATAAAAAAGATACGGTTTAAAGAGACCAGCAAAGTTTCTAAATAAAAATCATACATATTAAATTGTGGTACAACAAAAGGGTGTGTTTGTGTGTATTTGTATGAGAGAGTGTGTAGATGTGTATTTGTGTGGGAGTACGTGTTCAGGTGTGTGTAAGCGTAAGCATAGTTAAATAGCAAGTGGGAGCGGAGCGTATCGAAGCCAGAAAAAATGAGTCTCAATTTATTTTTAAATATTAAGGGGCATATATTAACAATATATTAACATATTAGAACAGAGATGAAGAACATTGAAGAGAATGTAAAATAGAAGTCTAGGCATCTACAGGGCTTATGACCAGTCAATGGCTGGTTTTAGTGGCCACTATACACACTGTGTAACATTTACCATTCTGCCCATATTTAAACATCTATATTCCTTTAATTCTTTCATCTGTTGATGTTTGTGAAGTTAAAGAGCTGGAACCTTCATTTATGAGGGTGAGATTTATCTAATTGAATTATTTAACCTGCATACTAGGCAACGCCTGAAAATGTTATTTTTTCAATTTCTATACTTCTTAATGGACTAGGTGGATTTATCAAAAATATTTTGAGTTTGTCCAAGCTTTTGTAGACAAGGATTGAATTCAACATTTAAGAGAAGGTGATATAGAAGAATCCTTCTATATTACCTTTTCTTAAATGTTCTTTATCTCTGTTGTAATATGTTAATATAAACAGCTCCCTAGGGAGTTGAATCCGGTCCTTGTCTACAAAATTCGGACAAACTAAAAATATTTTTGATATCAATACATGATAAAATGTATAAATAAATCAAATATCCTATAACTAGCAAGAACTTAGTGTAATGAGCCATAAAATGCACCCGAGTATAGCCGAACGTAATTCGACACATCCCGACCGCAGGTTTCGGCTGATACGAAGTTTCGGTAAATTTTTGGACAAAGCCGAAACCAAAACCGGCGAAACTTATTTCCGTCACTACAAATAAACTCCTGGTACAAGCATTACTACTACCCATTCTAAATCACGCTGTTTTCATGACTGATTTAAGCTGTGAGCAAGTCGACAAACTTGAACGGCTTCAGAATACATGCATAAGGTACATTTTTGGTCTTAGGAAGTATGACCACATTTCTGATTATCGTAGGCAACTGAAATGGCTCAAAAATAGACAACGGAGAGGCTATCACTCCCTCTCACTTTTGTTCAATGTACTTCATAGCCCTAACGCTCCCATATACCTCCGCGAAAAATTTCAACGCTTATCAGTTCATCAGGTTTACCTCTTCATTCTAATTCTCAAAGCACTCTCTTAATACCCATCCATTCCTCTTTCTTCTCTAACCCATCTAATGTCCATGCGGCTCGACTGTGGAATCATCACCCATCCACCACCAAAGATGTTACTACATTATCTCTGTGAAAATCACGTCTGAAGAAACATCTTCTTTCTCTTCCTTACTCTCTCCTCCTTTCCTCTTTCCTCTTTTTCCTTTTTCCCATTGAGTAATGGTATTGATATAAGGTAATTTATACACAAATACATTAATATATCTTTTTATTAATGTAAAAATAAAACTTTTATTTTATTGGTTGGTTGAAAGCAATTGCCATTTGGCAATAAGTCCGCCAATGTACAATTAACAATATGTACAAAAAGTTAAATAAAAAAAATGCCATACTTTAAACTGACAATGTTATAATTATTGTAAACAATTGTATTCTGAATAAGTTTCAATTCGTATTTCACTTTTTTAAGATTTTCAATTTTGATGGGTTCACAAGACCCTCATTTAAAGTAATTTTTAATATGAATTATATTTAAATCTATGGGTCTAGTACTCGGGGTCCCGGGTTTTGTGGGTACTGCGTTATACCTGACTCCGGGATATTTTAATTGAAGATGGGGTCCAGCTAATCTCCGAAACGCATCTATTTAGTCCCATTAAGTGTTTGGTTTTGTATTGACAGGTCATTCCCCTCTACCTTAATTATTTTAAAATTGTAAATCGGTCGTTGTTACAGTCAAAAATTTATCGACAGCGAATAATCGATAAAAAATAAAACTGTCATATGTGTACTCTGCATATATTCTGAAGAGGTCATGTAAACGTAAACACAGTGAAAAACTTCAGAACAGAGAAGGAAGAAGATTTTGAAGAGATCATGTCGCACCTTTTTTTGAAGAGATCAGGACGGACACTCACAAAAATAGCACTCTTCGAAGAATACAGACCACCTATAGTGACAATTTTAGTGACATCGACATATAACACTGTAAATAATATAGTTTTATTAGATTTGTTAAAGGCATTTTAAATTTATCTCCCGCTTAACTCAAATTCACAACCTTAACTGGTTGTGAATTTTTTAGTGATAAATATAAATGTTCATGGAAGCAGAGAGAGAGAGGAGGAAGGTACAGTTGGAATTATACCATGTCTTCTCCCTTTTACGAAGGCACTTTTTATTTAATTTTTATAATATTAACTTTTTTAGATTTTTTTTTCTCCTCTCCTTCTGTATTCATAATAAATTAAAATGAAATCTGTAATTAATATTACTTCTTAAAATTGTTTTTTTGTACCTTGATTTTGTTAAAAAAAACTATGATTTTTATAATAAATAAATAAATAAAACGACTGAACTAAAAAAATTAACTTTTTGGGAAACTGCAAAAGAAGAATGTAAATTGTGACACCTTTGTATTCTTTCGGCGATTGTTTCATATTTTTCAAAGTAAGCAACAAATTTTGAGTTAAAAATTATACCGAAAGCATTCAGCTATAAATTTATGAAACAAAACGTAATAAAAACAAATTATTACAAGTTTAAACAAGACATTTATTTAATTTTTTTTTTTTTTTTTTTTTATTTATTTACAATTTTAAAAAACCCGTTAGGGTTACATTAGAAATTTAATATTGTCTAGTCATTTTATGTCTCGTCTAGTCTAGTTAGTTCAGTCATCATGTGCTTTTTCAGATTGATTTTAAATTTGTCTCCATTAAAAGTTTTCAAGTAGTAAGGTAGGTCGTTGTAGTGTTTAAGTCCATTATGTAGTATTTTTGACTGTCCTGTGTTTGTCTTTGCTTTTTCAATATGATAGTGTTTTGGTTGTCTGGTGTTATATTTATGTATGTCAGCATTTTTGACTAATATTATGTCGTCGTCTTGTATGTTTCCCAGTGTTATTTTGTGCACAATTTTTAAGGTCTCAATTTTAGTCAAGTAGTTTATGTCAAACTGGTGTGTTTTTTTGTACAGTTCAGTCGTAGAGGTCAGGTAGGGTAGGTTGTATGTTAGTTTAAGAATTTTATTTTGTTGTCTTTGTATTCTTGTTATGTCTGTCTTGTTACCAGTTCCCCAGAAGGCGATCATGTAACTCAATTTACTTTTGACATAGGCTTCGTACATCATAATTTTTTCTTTTCTTGATATAAAATCTTTAATTTTGTAGAAGAGGCTATGTAGTGATGCCATTACTTTAATGAGTCCGTCTATGTGTTTTGTCCATTTTAATTGTCTGTCCATTGTAAGTCCTAGGTAAGTCACATGTTCTAGTTCTTTAAGAGTTTCGTTGTTTATTTTTATGTTCATGTTATGGTTCTTCTTTTGTGTTTCGAAATGTATTATATTGCATTTCTTGGCATTTAGTGTTAAGAAGTTTTTGTTTGTCCATTCTAATAGTTTTTGCACGTCATTGTTGATGGTTTTAGTCGTTTCAATGTCATTTTTGTTTTCATATAAAATTCCTAAGTCGTCCGCATAGATTGTTTTTTTTCCCATTATGTCACTGTGTATTATGTCGTTAATGTATATTATATAAAACAATGGTCCTAATATTGATCCCTGAGGTACTCCAAATTGCATTGTTGTTATTTCACTTTTGTGTTCTTCAATTTTCGTAAACTGTTTTCTTCCTTGTAGATAGTTTTTAAATATTTTGAGAGCTTGTCCCTTAACTCCTGTATGTTTTAGTTTATCTAGAAGGGTATCTATGTGGACTGTATCAAATGCCTTCTTGAAGTCAAGTATGAGTGCAGTCACTGTATTTCCTTTATCAATTTTGGTTTGTATAAAGTTGCAAACTGATGTCATTGCTGTGGAGGTACCCTTTCTTTTTTGAAATCCATGTTGGTCTTTTGCAATAAAATTAAGGTTTTCAAGGTGTTGGTATAATCGATTGTGTAGCACTTTTTCAAATATTTTACTTAGAATGGTTAAGTTTGCAATGGGTCTGTAGTTAGAAGCTAAGTTTTTTTCTCCTCCTTTGTAAATTGGTGTTATTCTTGCTAATTTCATTACTTCTGGAAAGCTTCCGTTTGCTATATGTTTATTTATCAATTTCACTATTGTCGTGGTTATTTCTTCCTTTATTTTTTTGACTGTAACAACTTTTATTTCGTCATGGCCAGGTGATGTGTTGTCTTTGAGCCCGTTTATTATTTTGCTGATTTCTTTGTTGCTCGTATATCTTAAGTAAATTTCTGCATCATATTCTATTTTTCTAAAATTTGTTTTGGTTGTATTTTGATTTACTACAGCGCTTGCTAGTTCTTTTCCGATGTTTGTGTAATAGTTGTTTATTATATCGGCTATTTCTTTTGCATTCTGAGTCTCTTCACCATTTTCTTTTTTTAATTTAGATATGTTAGTTTTTTTGGTATCATTTTCTTGGGTAATGTTTTTAATTTCTTTCCATATTTTGTAACTGTTCCCATTAGTTTCATTTATGCGACTAGCAAAGTGCTTTTTTTTTGTTCTTTTTATGTTGTTTCTAACTTCTGCTTGCAGAATTTTAAATTGTTGGGTAAATGATGGAAAGTATTGCATTTTTTTATACAGTTGGTCTCTTGTTTTAATTTTGTCATATATTTCGTATAATAAGTAATTAGATTAGATGGTGGCCATAGATAGACAAATGGTTATTGTAGAGGCAGAGTTCAATATACAGGAATACATCTTACAGCTAGGGAAGTCTGAATCTGAGTGTCATCAGAATAATTTTCCTTCGGCCTATGGCCGATTGCTACGTTACAGTTGGCTCCGCCCACTCCGACGTCACATAGCTAGCCTAGTAGCGACATCTTGTGTCACTACTTTACTACATTTACGATTTACAATGCGAATGTTGATGGATGCAGAAAACGAAGAAGAATATATATAAATATATATACGTATTAGTGTGACTGTTTCAGAAAAATAACTGTTTTAAAATAAATGTTTTTTTTCGCTTCTAGTAATTATCCGCTTAAAATGTCTAAACCACCCCGGAGCTTTCTTGGTTTCGACATTTGTGCACCTATAGTACATAATTTTACCACACATTCACCTGAGAGATCGCATTAAACAGCTTTCAGGCTACTTGCGCCTATGGGCGCGCACTCACGCTGCATTTTTACCGCTAACAACCCCGCGTAAGGCACACCGGAACTGCTCGATGTCGACACGATCGAAACTCAACAGAATCTCCGTGTCCCGTGTCGGCTTCGGTTCAGTTAGTTACTTTTGCTCTCTCTCTCTAAGACTTTTTAATACCCACAAAATATAAATTCGTGTCACGGTTAATTCATAAACTGTTATGTTTAATTTAATCATTATTCGTATAATCTAGTATTCATTATATAATCTATTAAATCTCAGAACAGAGTTTAGTGAATCTTTCATTCAATTTTCACGCAACCTTACAATATAACCACGGCAAGTCAAACTAACCTTTACATTCCAATAAAAGAGTTGTCTACACACTCATAAATGAATACGTAAAGATTGGCACTAAGATTCCATTGTAAACAGCTAATTTTGCCTTCACGTTTTACTCCCATGCAAAAGTTTCGGGACTAAAACTCACGTAGAAGAGATATTAACTTATCTAATAATATTTACCTTGCAAGAAATAGCCATCTGCCATATCAAAGTATGTCCGTCTACTTCAAATTACACTTTTACAGCAAAATAATAAAAAATAATGGTTAAAACATTCTCATGTCCGTATTTTTACCAGGCCGGGCATAAATAAGTCGGTTACCGCTGTTAAACACACCATGAAATCTCCCGAAAATACTGAAACATTCTGAAAACCCCTTGAAACTTTCAGCAGTGACAAGTGTGCTATAAATATTATAATTTTATGACACGAGGTAAAAAAATCTCAAGTAAAAGTATTAAAATGAATAAGTACTACTTTGTATAGAACGAATTATTCAAGTAAAAGATTTAATATGCGTTTTCAAGGTTCATTCTTCAAGTTAAAATTGGACGAATCATGTCAGTAATTTAATTAGCAAAACAGCATCATTACCGATTTTTTTTCCTTCGAAAAAACTATCTTTATTTATATAATTCATCTGTACGTGTGATGTCACCGTACTCCTCCTAAACGGCTTAACCGATTTGCGCTGTGCGTGTTCCTAGATATTTAAATCTTCAATCGAATATGTGAAACATAAGTTAGGAGCATATTTGTTTTATTCATCGATCTACCAGGGTTGCATTCATCCTTCCTCTGCCAGTTCCATGTTTCACTTCCATACTTAAGTGTTGGGACTAAAACTTCGTTGTGCACTGCCAGTTTACCTTCGATTGACATATTTGTATATTTCTTAACTTTTAAATGAATTTTATTCTATTACTGGGTTATTTTAATGTGTACACTTGATTAATAACTTATATAGCTGTGAAAAATAATTATTGACTGATT
Source organism: Micrasema longulum (assembly GCF_059751315.1). Taxonomy (NCBI): domain Eukaryota; kingdom Metazoa; phylum Arthropoda; class Insecta; order Trichoptera; family Brachycentridae; genus Micrasema; species Micrasema longulum. Next base: position 74,078 of record NW_028280542.1, on the reverse strand, counting down.
CAACAATTTAAGTTCTAATGTATCGTCATATTCTAGATGAATATGTAAAAGCTGTTGTTTTTTCCCTAATAAATAGGCTATTTTATACATAAATAACACACCAAAGTTCACTTTAGTTATAAAAATGCATTTGTAAGTTGAAATAAAAATCTTATGTACACTTTTTCAAAACTGATGTTTTCAATGCAAAACACATCAGTCGTCATAGATATTCGATTTTAAAATGTTAATTATTATTATTAACAATGTTTTGAGTTTGTATATTTTTTTGTAGACACGGACGGGATTCAAACCCCTAGGGGGTTGAATCTCCGTGGATATTTTATGTTAAAAATATTACACAAATACTACAACACAGAAGATATAAAGAACATGCTTAGATAAGATACCTTAATTTATTGTTAGTTTGCGGCATACCTATGTTACAATTTCTTATTTATTTATTTTTTTCATTATTTCCTTATTTTCTGCCGATTTGATTTCATATATCTATATTTTTTATACTGTGTTCAGGGTGTTTTGTTTTATTACAATTGTTTTTCAATATTATTTTAAACTTTGTCAAAGGCGTAAGCTGTCGATTTAAATAAATAAATAAAAAGAGATTAATAATGAGACAATGTGTGCATACACATTTTTGAAATGAAATGGAGTTTTAATTTTTTTTAAGAGGTAACAAAATACAAATATATTAAAAACAATGAGCAATAAAATTATTTTAAACCACAAAATATTAAAGAAAATTGTGATAATAAAAACAATCTATTAAAAAAGTAAAAATATGAATTATACGCGTAAATATGGTACACAATAAATAGTACCCATACAAAAGTAAATATAGATAAAATAAATAATAAATTAAATTAATAATATAAACCTTGTTTAACATCCCCAGAGGTAACCTAATTATGTAAAATTGTTATGTTGGCTAAACAGAGCATGTTGAAGTGAATCTACATTAAAAACTTTTTTAATCATGGTTACCAACACAAAACTCCGAATCCCAACCCAAGACTACCGCAAAACCTTTAGTTGGCCGCATTGCGCAAAAAAATCTGCTAATATACGCAATCAGAACAACAAATTGGCATTGAAATCGCCGAAAAGCATAGAAAAAAATATATGAAATGAGTGCTTCTAAAAACGAAGTCAAAAGAAATAAGCATTTAAAAAAAAAACAATTTTCCACTGGTGTAAAAACGAACAGATTTCAAAATCATCCCTAATTTGAATTTTCTCCGCTGCGTGACACACGTCAAGATTTCTGTCACTTTTATGCTTAGGGGTTTCTCATACCGCGCGGGAGAAAGATAGAAGTAAGGTTTGTCGGTTTTATATACAGCCTTCTCTTCGCTTCATTCGTGCGTCGGTTACCACGCCGGGAGGTTGCGTCGCGTTTTCGGATAAGGCTCGGAGCTTTCAAAGCTTTCGTAAAAAGTTTTATTTCGTGTCCATTATTTTGAGATCGTCGTAATTGTGAACTTTCTGATGCAGTTAATTATGATTTGAAATGTTCGGTTTAATTTATCAATTAAACAATATAATTTATTTATTTAATCACGCTTGATAGTTATTGTTAATTAAATAAAGACAAGGGGGTTTTCAAAGTGGAAGTGGTGTTTGAATAGTGTATTTTTCAGTTATATTATTGGATATTACCAGTAAGAAGAAGCGGAGAATTTTTAATAAGGTAAGAATTTCATGTCACATGTTTAAAAATATATTAAAAATTATATTATGTAGCATATTTTACAACAATAAAAAAACAATGTTTAGTGTTATTAACTTTTTTATTTATAACTTTTACCAGTGACCGAGTTTCGTCATGATCAACAACGTCACACTCTAAATAAATGTTTATTTTATTATATAATATAAACAAATGAAAACAGGGCTTGTCAATTATAATTTTATATAATAATGGGAATAAACAAGTTTAAATGAAATAAATTTAAGTATCAAATTATACGAATTTAAGTATAGTTTAGGATTTTTTGTACATAATAACAACGTTCTTGAAATATTGTATTATTTGTGGCTTAATTATTTTAACGGTATAAAATTATGGTTTTGTTTCACAAAAATTTGCAATGGTGTAAATTATTTCAAATATAAAAATAAATGTTTTTAAGGGAAAGAGAATTCATCAAAAAAATTCTGACAGTCATTCATTTTTTTAAATAATAATACAGGGTATGTTGTAATTGTCGTTTTGTTAACAGGACATGTTTTTTTTAATAAATTTTTGAGGTCTTTTTATTTACTCAAATATTTAAATTTTCAGACCATTTCATGAAAAGTCGCAAATAAATTGTGCTGGAAAAATGGAAATCGATTTGTGTTAGAGTGAGATTTGAACCTCGGATCTTTGGTTCGTGAGTCCACAATACTACCACGGGACCACAACCCGGTTCAAACATCAAGTAAGACATTAGATCAAGCAAGACGAAACACGTGTATTTTAGAAATAATTTATTTTACGTTAATAAATATAATGCTCTTACATTACGTAAGATAGCCCTAAACCCCGTTCTGGCACAAATTGTTTCCCATTTTCTAACATGGTTATTTACGACTAAAAGCAAATATTTTTAAATAATGCTTATTTTTTAATTGGGTGATTATAATAAAATAGTAATTTGAAATGGTAAAATCGTTTAGTTACAACATTATATAAATTAATTTAAAATTCAATTTATTTATAAATTCATGAACTTATTGTAGTTTTTAAGGTTGTGCTTGTATTAAGCCATAATAATTAACAAGAAGAAAAAATACTTATTCAAATAAATTTTATTTTAATAACATTGATACACTAGAAAAATTAAGTAAAAATAATAAAGAATACGAAAAAACAATAAAGAATAACAATTTAAAAAGTTACATTAAGATTAATTAAATATAAATTTAGTTACCGACATCATCAAATATACAACATAATAAAATCATAAAATTAATTGAAAAAAAAAAAAAAATGTAATTGAGATATACTTTATAAAGTAAAAAAAATGCAATTCAAATAATGAATAATATTAACAAAAAAAAGTGAGTAATAATTTAAAAAAATATAATTTAAATCACCAACGTATCAAAATATATAATAAGCATATAAATGTATGGAGGGAAAGCAAATATATTTATTTTTATTTAGAAACTTTATCTATTTGTAAAGTTTACGAACATATGCACAAGGACGGGCATATTGCCTTAAGGCAATTTCTTCCTACCTACCCAAATCGTTAAATTTGAGAAAATCGGTGGTATATGCATTTGTGTGTTCGTTTTGAATCAACGTTCGCGTATTGTTAAACCTTATTTTATTGTTGTCATTATTTGGTATTTACTGCATTTTGTGGTTACCTACCGTATTGTATATGACTCGTCGCATATTATTCATTCGATGTGTATCAATTAAATTTTAAAATAAAATATTTTTTTATTTTTTTCAGAATACGGTTTTGAAATTTAACATACTTAAAAAAATACAATTTATATCATCTCGTCATTTGAATTTTATCAAAAAGGTTTCTAACTTTTTACTCAGCTCTTTATTGTACCATTTTTAATACAATTTACAAGTTTTAAACAATTATTTTTTTATACTTACGCACCCACACACACGCACTCTCTCCCTCATTCATTCCCACACGCATATGTATCCTCTCCCTCATTCATTCACGCATACACACATTCACATACACATGAATACAAACGTCACACAAATACAATTACTAAACTTCTTTTCTTATATATTATGTGTCATTATATTTACAGTGGATTTTTTAATTGGCTCTAGCATTGTTAAGATTTTTAAACTTATTTTGTTTATGTAATAGCTGTAAAAATCCCAAATAAAATAAAATAAATAAATATTATAATATTTTCATTAAAAAACAAAATATTTAAAAACATACATATTTTTTTTAGAAATAAAAAAGAGTAAATATCTACCCTATATTATGAAGAGAGGAAGGGGTAAAGACGGAAGGAAAGAGGAAGGAGAAAGGAAAAACTCAAATATTCGGAAAGTGACAGGGAAGTGGCGTCTCTGACATTAGTGGGTAGATTATTCCATAATCGAGCAGCTACTTCTGTGAAAGAGGAGACAAAATTAGAGCAGTGAATGGGTATTGAAAGGATTCTCTCGTTACTAGAGCGAAGAGATAGTTCATGCTGTGATAGAGGTTGGAAGATCTTTCTCAGATAAACATGCGAAGTGAGATTATTTCAAATGTTGCGAAGAAGTGATAGAATGTGAATGTTTCTTCTATGCCTGATACGCGAGTGTAGTTGCGTGCGATATTTGGTTATGAGGTCAAATTTGCGAAGATTAAAGATAAAACGTATACAAACATTCTGCAATCGTTCTAACTTACCAAGCAATTCAGAATTAGCATCTGGATAACATACATCTGCATAATCAAAGAGCGGAAGAAATAAGTTTAGATTAGTAATTTTTCATTAGCAAATAATATTAACCATAAATAAGATACTTTAATAAAAAACTAAGAAAAACTTTGATATTAGAGCAAGACAAGACTTAAAGTGAATAAATAATGATAATTTTTCTGAATTCGCAAACCACCTGATAGAAAATAATCACAATTTCAATAAAGATTCTGGATTAAAAGTACTACATGTTGAAAATAAAATATTAAAATTTGACAATTTGGAAATCTTAGAAATTAAAAAAGCGATTCATAATAAAAAAAAAAGATTAATAACCAAATAAACAATATTTCTTTTAGTCCACTCATGTCTAGTTTCGAAAATATGCATCTCAAATTACCGCCCATTTAGGAAAAAAAGACTTGATTTATTACCTCCACGTGTAGTATTTAGTAAACATAAATAAAATAAAATAGGAAATAATTAATAAGTTTCGTAAACCTTGACGAAGAAGCTTGTTTGTTTCGAAATCGGTCGGTGGAAAAAAAAATTAGTGGTTAAAAACAAAGTTGTTTTGTTTATTTTATTATTATGATTAACCACAAGGTTAGTGCTTCAAATATAAAAGTTATATAAGATACTTTAAATTTATTCCCGTAGCAAACGTATACGGTTATATAAGTCTATTGTTTGTTACACGTAACAAAATTAATATTTTTTTAATACGTATTTCTCAAAAAAATAATGATCTTCTCGTCTATCCATACAAATATTGTCCGCCTCGTGGTCTAGTAGTCAGCGAGTTTTCTTTTCATGCAAGAGGTCTGTTTGGTTTCCGATATGGTTGTATCAAAACGTTTATTAAAAAAAGGTATTTTACACGAGAATATTTCTAAGTCCCTTCTGTGCCTCGATTATGAACGCTATATTCATCTGTATATATTGAGACGGTATACTTAACTTCTGTACTATCTGTATCTTACCTCGGTATGTTCTACTTACTTGTCATATCGACATCATATGATCGAAACCAGCCAATGGAATAACCGCAAACAATTAGTCCGCATTCCTTAGTCATTAACATTTAAAATAGTTCTCATTTATATTTTAAATAGGCTTCTGTAACAAAAAGTGCTCACTTCAAAGCGATGATTAACAAGCAAAAAATGCTCGCTTGAACATGAATTTCGCATTATTTTTGGAAATCACTCAGACGGTACGCTTATTGATCGTCTGTATGTATCTACCGATCGACTACAAAGCCGGCACCTATTACGTCTCGATACATACACTCGGAAAGATAGTAAAACAGATGGAAAAAATATAATAACTAAATTATTTTTTTAGAGTGGTAACTTTCTGACGCATATAATCTGTGTCTGATGCCTAGATACTCTTATTTGTTAATAGAAGAGAACCTAGTGACATTATTTTCACATCAAGGCGTTCGTTTTATTAAAGTGACAGTTACGTCGGAATTTAATTCGACTTCAATAGTTACTTATTTTTTTAAACTTTTATCTTCAACTAAGACATCATACTGAAGCTACGTCATTTTAGAGCGTAGATATGTGTACCGTGACGTACGATTCCCCTTGATTCATATCGATGTACCTACTCAAAACTTGAAGGTGAGGGGTCGGTAGTATACTTTTATAATCGCTAGAAGGAATTTATCTTCAACTATTCCGTCAAGGTGAAGGTGTGACGTATTTATCTTCCCATCATAATCGAGGCCCTAGACTGGGATCTGAATCGTAAGACTGATCATCTTATATTCATGTTGCAAAATTATCACCTGCGTTCGGTGTACCAATACAGTGTTCTAAACACAATTAGGTGCGGAATAGTAATAATTATAAATAGTAAATATATATTAGTAAATATCAATAAATATATATATTTATATATATATATATATATAGTAAAACTACTTTACAATAAGTATCTTGATAATTATGTAACACACTTTTTAGGTAAGGTGATCGCACTTACTCTTCGAGTGTCAGTCCAGGAACAATGAAATATTGACAATATTTTGAGTTTTTCCAAATTTTTGTAGACAAGGACTGGATTCAACTCCCATTAGCTCAATCACAAATAAATATCGACGTGTTTAAAAACATGCTAAGCATTTGAGCAACCACAGTAAACAATTTTGAACGTACTTAAGGTATCGCATTTATAAGTCAACGCGTGTGTAATCTCTAAGTCAATGCTCGTGTCAGTTTATTTTTTGTTTTCCTCGTAAATAAATACAGTTCGTTGGAGAAAATTCGGCGTTCACTATGAAAAATGATCAAATATATTGCAGTATTTAATACAGAGAAGGGAAAATTAAATTACAATTACTATGGCGACTGCTTTTCTTGACATTTGGCTTGCCAACCGCCGGCTAAATGCAATAAATAGTACGATAAATAATAAATAAAAACAGCAGTTTTGGAATATTTTTGATATTTACACCGGTGAAATTCAAAAATGTGATTCCGCAGCAGAATCATACGTCGCGGAACGTAAATATTTTGACATTTAATATTAGGTGTTCCCGGATGTTCCATTGCGATCGCGAATACGATAAACCACCATGGTGAGAAATTATTATCACGTCGCTTATTAGCACGTCGATAGTTCATTGTGATTTAGCTACTGGGGAGCTGTGAATATTAACATATTACAACAGAGATGAAAAACATTTTAGAGAAGGAAATATAGAAGTTGAGGCATCCACATTTCAGCTGTTTAACTTCACAAACATCAACAGATGAAAGGATTGAAGGAATATAGACGTTCAAATTTGGGCAGAATGGCCAATGTTACACGGTGTGTAAAGTGGCCGCGTAAACCAGCCAATGCCAAGTCATAAGCCCTGTGGATGCCTAGACTTCAATATTATCTTCTCTAAAATGTTCTTCATCTCCGTTATAACATGTTAATGAAATATCGCATTGAAGGCATCCTCTACTTACCCGGGTAAGTTCTAGAGGTCTTATGGCCTCTTTACAGATCTGCATATTAAAAAAAAGGGAAACTTTAATGAAAGGATTGTTATTAGCTATTACTTTAAAAACATCCATAGTTGGTAAAATAATTTAATCAGACAAATCTCATATGCATTAATAAAGGTTTCATATCTTTAAATTCCCAAAAATCAACAAATGTAACAACGATGAAGTTCCGTGTGTTTCGACTACCAATGTAAACAAAAAAAACTTTATATTAACATATTACAACAGAGATAGGGAACATTCAAGAGAAAGTAAAATAGAAGTCTAGGCATCTACAGGGCTAATGACCTGCCAATGGCTAGTTTAAGTAGCCACTTTACACACTGTGTAACATTCACCATTCTGCCTATATTCGAAAATCTATATTCCTTCAATCCTTTCACAGGTCATAAGCCCTGTAGATGCCTAGAATTCTATATTACCTTCTCTTGAATGTTCTTCATCTCTGTTGAAATATGTTAATATAAAAAGCTCCCCAGGGAGTTGAATCCAGTCCTTGTCTACAAAAATTTAGACAAACTCAAAATATTGTTAAAAAAACTTTATTTATAATTTTATGTAGCATACTATGATCAGTACGATTTTTTAAAGTTTTATATTTTTTTTAATTACTCCACGCGTGACGTCACTAGTTCTCTTCGGTGAGTGGTTCTGATTGGTGAATTAGCTACCTGGAAACCTATCACAACACTTGATCATTGGCTGATTTAGAAAAACTTTTGACGTCATTTAAAGTAGTTATTTTTTATTAAAATCATTCTGAATAATATTTTCGTACATTTTAAAGAAACTTCACCTTACAATTAAACGCTCTAATTTTTACCATAGCAATTTCCCATGGCACTGAACTTCCTCTTTGAAGAAATATGGATGTTCGAAGATAGACAAAATTGTGAATTTCACACAGTGTATAAACTGGGCAAATAAACCAGCCAATTTCAAGTCACAAGCTCAGTATATGCCCAGACTTCCATATTTCCTTCCCTTAAATGTTCTACGTCTCTGCTGTAACATGAAATTTATTTGAATTACGTCCACAAAATAAAATTTATTTTCTACCCACTAAAGCCAATTTGTCCTCCATATTCTCTCTCGAGTAATCCAATACTCCTCGCAATCGGACCAATTTTTTTAGATATAATGTTGGGTATTTTTATATCGAAATATAATATTACATTACCTTTTATTGGTTATCGGAAATTATGGGACATTCTCGTATTATGGAGTTTCCGATTCAGAAAATAAATCTAATGTATCCTGAAAACCGATCGACAGTTATTCTTTGAATTAATAATTTGATATCAAAATAAAGTATAGGCAACATTGATGGTAAATATAAAATTGCGAATAAAAACTTATTTTATTTTTTCCGACATCGGATTTATCATGACACATGGGTTCGATTCTAGAGCAGACACCACACTGAGGAAGTTCAGTAGTGTAAAAAAAAGATAATATACTTTTTCACTAATTAAAAATATTTAAAAAATAAAATGATTATGTATCGTATTATCGGCGCTTTGATTTTTTATGATTTTAAAAATTAAAACGCACGTGACGTAGCAAGTTCTCGTCGGTGAGTTCTGCTGATTGGTGAGTTGGCTTCCGGAAATCTATAACAAAACTCCACCATTTTTTGGGGAATTGATTTTTTTAATCCTTTGCTGAATGTGTTACCCTTAATGTATCTTACTTATTATTTTTAAAATTATAAATTACTTAAAACTATCCCTTCATTTTATAAAAAATATCAAAAAGATTTTTTTGTTAAAGTGTGCATGAAAAAACCGTGTTTACGGTTTTTATTAAATTTAATATTGAATAGGTCATGCGTATTGCACATTTAAATTAAAATAGTCACGTTCCACATTTGAAGTCATTAAGATATAATATAATATAGCGATGACAAAAACAAATCCTAGCTAAAAATGGCCCATGGGCCCCGATTACAATGAGAAATTAATATTTATCTTCAATTTTATCTACAAAGTAAAATTATGTTTTCTGTATGAAAATCAGAATATGCATACAATTTTTTCTTCTAAAAATGTTTAATTATAGGTTACTGGCGAAGATACTTGAAATGTTTAGGCAAATATACTCATTTTCGTTCGCAAATATCGGTTTTTCTTTATAAACAGTCGAAGATAACTCTGTTAATTTCCTATTGTAATCGGGGCCCAGCGGAGGGCGAGAGTATTGTCACGCCATATCATGTCGACTTTGACAAGCAAAACAAGTAGTACAGTAAAAAGCACGGACTGTTTACATCGGTCTACTGTAAGTTCTATTCTATATCTTGCTCCCTTCGGCATACGCGTCACCTTTGTTTATCGTTTCACTTTACGCCCGACAAACTAAGCAGAACAGATACAGGAGATAGCTTACAATGAGGAACTTCAGCCCTAAATTAGTTACAAAAAATGTTTTCTTGCGCGGGGTAAAAATTAAAGCATTAAGTTGTACTGCAAAGTTTCTTGAAAATATACGAAAAAAATAATAAAAAATATTTAGATAAAAACGCACTACTTTGCATGACGTCACTGGTTCATGTGAATCAACCTATGATCTGAGAGCTATGGAAGATTTCCGGTCTGCTTGTCGTTTCTGGACCAACGTTAAGGGACGAGGAAATAAAGTTGAGGAGTGGATGAGAAGGATTTTCATAATATAGTTGACCGATTCAAAATTTTGAACATAAACTTATTACAAACTGACAAATGCATCATTTTACAATGTCTTAAATACTTTTTTTTTAAGTCACAAAATTTTGTATTAAAAATATCTAAATGGGGAAAAGGTTAGTTAAATTTGGAGCAGCTTGATTTATAAACGAGTTTTAAATAAAAAAAAATTGGGCAATGGATTATAAAAAAAATAATCAAGACGATAACTTCATCAAAGCATCCCACAATTCTGTTTGAACTTTTTTTTTACAATTTAATATATCGTTACCATATTTTTTTTCTCAGTCGGAGTTTATATTTTAAGAATATTATAATGAACAAATGTTGAAATGTTGTACGGAACATCTTCATCCTAGTATCCTCCAATTTTTGGTAGCATATGTAAGGTCGTTAAATGCAGCCCTGTGTTGGTATTCTGGATCTTCTCTACCCCCTAGAGAGTGAATAATTTGAAGATTTTAATTTTTTTAATACGACCACACTTTGCTACTTTGCATAATGGCCACACTGATGATAAACGTTAAGATTTGCTTAAAACTTGTTTTGTATGAAATTGCTTTAAAAATTAAAAAATAAACCAATACGGTTTTGTCAATTCAACCTAATTAAGTGTTTTGAGTAATGCTTAAAGTCACAATAATTTTAAAATTAAAAAAAAATTGAAGGAATATAAATGTTAGAACATGGCCAGAATGGTGAATGTTACACAGTGTGTAAAGTGGCTACTTAAAACAGCCATTGACAGGTCATAAGCCTTGTAGATGCCTAGACTTCTATATTACCTTCAATTAAATGTACTTCATCTCTGTTGTAATATGTGAATATAAACAGCTACCAGGGAGTTAAATCCTAGTCTAAAAAAAATTAGACAGATTCAAAATATTGTTGGTTAAGCGTTGTATCAAAAAAATTAATTAACATCCCAGATGCGAATGATTTTCGTGTGTCAATATAAATCACTCCTTAGACGTCACCAAAAAGTTATGTCGTCATTTTTGCTGACAACTGTCATTCTAATCACGCTATATTTTAAAGACTATACGCCAATGCTGTCAACAAATAATTTTAACCGCTCTGACGTAGAGTTGAAAAAATCACATGCGTCCTTGTTCCACGATCTGACGACATGCCTGTCAATCTTATCATTACGGTTTATTTTAAAAGAGGTTCACTGTAATATTTCACTGTCCCTTCACAACGCCTGTATATACTTATTTTTTATCCACGTTCTTTTACCACTTAGTCGATTCAAAAATATTTTGATTTCGTTCAAAGACTTTACTCTACATTTTTATTTACTTTCCAGTTCTCTCCAGTATTTTAATATGCGTGTCATGAGAAAGGTATGGCAAAGTATTTTAATAAGTAAACGTTTTTATAGCCAAATACCAACACAAAATAGCTACATTATTATGGCGTGATACGGAATCAGAAAATTAAAAAAGTGACCCAGATTTGAGTAAGGGATTATTTCCATGGCTCAGCCAAATGATTATGTACTATTAAAACGATTAAAGGTAATAAGAGGGTAAATTTACTCAAATTGAAAGGTTTTTGATTTTTATGTTACGGCTGTTCTTTTACTATTGGTTTATGGGCTTACGAAACGAAATGACTTATTTTGAATCGAATTTATTTCAATCACAAACATTTATAAGATTGAAATAATCATTCTCATCATCATTCCATGTCCGCTCCCTAGTTGGAGCATATGTTGTCCACAAAGATCTTCCAGGCATCTCTGTCGGCTGCCAGCTCCTGTTCATCCTCCCAAGTCAGGTTCGCGTCTCGTAGTTCTGACATGAACTGCCGACAAACAGTCTGCAGTGGACGTCCGGGACGTCGAAAACCTCATGCTTTGTAAAGTAGGCAAGCCTGGTTAAGGCTCTCAGGAGGCATCCGCAGTACATGGCTAAGCCAACCATACCGCTTCCACTTAATGAAAGTTGTCACTGGAGTTTGCTGCGTCCGATCTCTTATTACTTCATTCCTCACAAAGTCACATGCAATATTCTTCTGAGACGCCTATTCTCAAAACTCAGACTTTTGCTGATTTGGGCTCTAGTGAGGTGCCACGGTTCGTATCCATAGAGGAGAACAGGTGTTATGCAGGCGTTATATAGGCGGCATTTGGTTTTCACTGAGTAAATATCCGATCCCCAGAGAGCTTTCATACTGTTAAATGTGGCGCCTGCTATTCCTGGTCGTACTCCCAGCTCGTTTTGAAAGCTGCCACTTTCCGTAACAAACTTCCAGGTATTTGAAACTCTTGACCCTTTTGATGATTTAGTTCGACAGTCAAGGGATTTTGGGCATCAAGACATAAAGTGTTACACAGTACATGGGTTTTTGCAATATTGATTTTTAAACCCATGCATGCGGAGTAACTATTTAGGCTATCTACAGTGGCCTGAAGACCCGCGATTGAATCGTCAATTAAAACCGCATCATCGGCATACTCTAGGTCGCAGAGTTTTTAGGAGGAGGAGATGGATATTCCTTGATCAAGTGAAATTGACTTCCTTAGGATGAAGTCCATGTGAATTATAAAAAGAAACGGTGCAAGGACGCAACCTTGACGAACTCCGGTGTTGACCTCAAACCAATCTGTGACAACATCGTTGATTCTGATTCTGCATTCTGGAAAGGCTTTGATAAGTTCGACTAGTTTTATAGGCATCGCATATATCTAGTATTTTCAAGGGTGTGGTTCGTGCGGGCTATCAAACGCTTTTTCGTAATCTATTGAAATAATTGTGTAGTGTAACTGATTTCTTTTCGTAGAGGATTTCGTTTAAAATAAGAACAACAAACTATTAAAATCTAATTAAACTCTCCCATCGTGAACACATGGATAATATTGCAAACAAATTTCAAACTTCTCAGTTGTATCAATAGAATGACGACGTACTTCAAAAATATTAACACCATTAAAACTCTTTATTGCTCACTAGTTCGACCCCATCTAGAATACGCTTCTCCTATTTGGTCTCCATTCTACAGAACTCATATTGACCATATCGAGCCTGTCCAACACCGTCTCTAAAAAAAGTAAGGGTAGAGAATTCAAAATAATATGAAAGTAGATTAAATAAAATTTATTTTTGTCTTAAGGATCATTACCAAAGTTTTTCATTAAAATAGCGTTATATAAACTCATTAGTTAACCGGAAAGATTTTGTTCATGATCCTTAAGACAAAAACAATTTTATTTGATTTACGTTCATATAAAATTATCTATCCTTACCTCTGTTTGGCATAAATACACTGAACTCCTCGGTGTACCAATGCAGTGCCCTATGCACCATTAGGTGCGGAAAGGGAATGATGAAATAATGAACATTCACCATTCTGCCTATGTTTGAACGTCCACATTTCGTCAACTCTTCCATCTGTTGACTTTTGCGAAGTAAATCTCTGCAAGCATTTGGGCATACTCAAAACATCGTTGAATAATTACTACCTCAAGACTAGATCTGGTCTATCTTAGTTATTGTTTAAATCTAGAAAGACTTGCACCAAAAAAGTCCAGATCTTGTCTCGAGTTTACCATGCGAAAAATTATGTAGAAATCAAGCCAAAAGAATACGTATGTGTGAGATTTTTTTATAAATTAAAAAAAAAAACTTTCATTGGCTCTTTATAAATTTCCTACGAGTATGTGCCACTTCTTAACTTTTTTCTTTCCAGCATCGATATGTAGTCCTAACAATCCAAATCTAATCCAATATAGAAAATATATAGAAAATACTACAAATACTCGTACATCATTGAAATATTATTTCAGCATAGATGGAGATGATTTTAGAGAAAGGATTATGGAAGCCTTGGTATTTACAGAGCTTATGGGCTATCATTGACCGGTTTGGCGACCAAAACTAATGTTTTTAAATGTCCATTCAATGAAAGAATTCAGTTCCTTTACTAATTGGATTTGTGCGGTTTCTGAGACATTTCTAAATTTCCATATTTTGTCCAACCTGGTTCTAGCATTCCTTGGCTGTCGCAATATGTAAAAATACCAAGACAAAAAGTTAAACACTGCGAGGTGACTTGACCTTCCTTTGGGAGGGTCCGATGTCTTGCAGGGTACCCGCTGGCACAGCGCGGGTTTAAACTGAGTAACTCGGTTATAAGCTTAGACTATACCCTGTCTGCGTAATATATGAGTGCGAAAACACTACAATTAATTATATGAATCATACACGTATAAAACACGTGAGTCGAGGTCCTGTAAAAATACCAAGATAAGTACAGGTTAACGTCGTTTTGCGCCGGTTCGATTAACGCCGATTTACAATTACGCCGGTTGATGCCGGCGTGGGATTTCCATGTTCGGCCGACACCAGACGACAGTAGGCGCCGCGATTCTAATAGCAGACACACTTTTACACGTTGCTTTATTCTATTACCGCTTACGCGAGCAGCCTATTGTGTGTGTGAAATTGTTTCCGATTTGGTTTTTGTTTTGTTTTTAAGATACATAAAAAGGTCTGATTAAATTTTTTTATTTTCTTATTATCAAAATTAAATAAATATTCCATTATTTGTAGTTTAGGCTATGATTCTGCAAGAAAGGAAGCAACAATCAAAACAAATGAAATTGGATGCTCTTTTAAAAAAAGTGTGAAAATATAATTTAGCACCGACGAACTGGCAAGTATTTATTTTTTAAAAATTCATTATTTGAATAAAGAGATTTTTATTTATTTTGTAAAAGAATTTAAACTGTATTTTTTAAATACATTAAAATTTATTTTGAATACCTACCTATATATATAGTATATTTATTAAATAAATATGTTAGATTGTTTTTAGAATTTTGACACGGAACCTAACCTATTATCTCTCATTATATTTGTGTTCATTTTACGTCGATTTTTTTACTCCGTTTTTTCTCGGAATGGAACCCCGGCGTAGAACGACGTTTATCTGTAGTTGTAAATAAATTCAGAAATCGTTAATTTAAATCGTTAATTGTAATCATTCCATAAATTAAATAATTGCCGTAAGGCCAGATTGTCTAGAAAAAAATGGCGAAAATATTTTCAATATAATCGCATTACAACGTATCCGCTTCTCAAATAAACACTTTATTTTGGCATTATTCGTAGTGAAGTCAAACACGCCATTCCATCATTTTCTTTATTGTGGTTTTATTCGTCAGACCTTCGCAATTCTTTCTAATCCTCTACCCATAGCCACTCTTATTTCTAAAACTTATTACCACTTAATCACAATTACTTATTTAACAATTATCACACTATATTTCAAGAAAAAATGGAATTTACTCAAAACGTATGATTAAATAGTCACAACACAAACGCTTTTAATATATGGCATTTAAATTCATAGACTTTCCTTACGTATTTTATTTATTTGAAACTTCAAGAACAAAATTAATGTACTTTGGGGGCTTATTCCTGAAAGCAATATCTTCCAGCTATTCGGACAGACAACGAACAAACTCTTTAAAGGAAAAATATAAATAATTTTTACAATTTCAGTGCTGCAAAACAGCATTTATTTGGTAGTTTCAGAAACACAGTATAATTGGTTACCCACAAAGTCTAAAAACTTTTTGGCGAGACACATTTTTTTTAGGACAGGTTTATTTTAGACACGTTTATATTATATTTATTTATTTACTGCCTTTAACAATCACTATGAGTGTAGAACAGGTATTTCTTCAGTTCTTTTTTTGTACATTGTAAAATTTGTGAATATTTAAAAAAAATATATAAAAATACATAATTACATTTTTAGTGGACAGAAAGATCTGGCACGTATAAAATTACTAATAAAATGCACATTATCAATAAAATGACAAAAGGGTCATACGCTGATGATGCAGTTCTTTTAGCAAGCAGCGAGAAGGATTTGCAACAAATAGTCTCCAGAATGTATGATGTGTGCCTACAGAGCGAATTGGTGATGAACGAAAGTAAGATAAAAGTGATTGTAATTGAAAGGGGAAGTGAGGTTACTGACTGCATAATAAATGTAAACAACGAATGTCTTGAACAAGAAGAAGAATTTGTGTATCAGGAAAGTATGTTTTAAAGAGATGGAAGAGTAAAAAAAGATGTTGAAAGGAGAGTGAATGCGGGCAACAAAAATAAACGAAGTTTTTAGCGCAGTAATTGCGAATAAAAATGTGTCAATCGAAGGTAAACTGGCAGTGCACAACGGAGTTTTAGTTCCAAAACATAAGTGTATCCATAAGGATGGAAGTGAAAAATGGAATTGGCAGAGGAAGGATGAAAGCAGAGTGAACGCGGTCTCAATGCGATCTCTTAGACGAACGTTTAGGAATCAATGTATGACAGGGTTACGAATGATGAAATCAGGCTAGAGTGTAAATTTGAGTCAGGTGTAATTGATAAAATCCCGCCCCTCCAAATCTAAGACCAAGGCCCGAGACATTGTCCTATCCTCTAAATATAATATATGTTCAAACCAGGACAATAGGTCCTAAGCCGGGACATGACAGTACTGTCCTGCCCTCGTGCGAACTATGCCAGAACGTATTCTTATTTTTACAGCTGACTTAGAAAAATAAAATATTACATTTTGATGACCATAATTTATACAAATATTACATTTATATTTGAACGTATTCCATTACGTAAAATAAAAAAATCTTATGCACGTGACGAGAGTGATGTCTTACAAATATGTTTTTTTTTTAATATTCCTTAAATTGCAAAACGTTTGGTGCTTTTAATGAGCGCCATATAATCAATAAAAGTTTCAATTTCTTTCTTAAATATTTTGTATTCCTGAGTGTACTATTTATTTCCTTTGTTCATTTTACTAAAGAAAAATATTACTCTGTAAGTATAATGATGTTGTACTGTGGTTTTGAATTTTTTAACTATGATATTACCAGTGGTTCTAAGTTTTGTACGCACATTTCGTGAAATGGAAACATCATCATAAATAAAAGTTTTGGATTTAAGGATTTGAAATAAACAATTATTTTTGAATATTGATTTTTTTCTTGAGCCGTGCATTCATAGGGTATTTTCAGACAGAAGGAATATCGGATTTAACATACTGTACATACATATAAAGGAGTTTTTAAAGAATTTTTTAGTGTTTATAAAAGTGCTAATAATGCATCATTTTATTTGCAAAATTCGCTATCTCGAACAGTTTTGTAAGTTGGCACTTCATTCAGTCACACGAATCCAGGAACGAATGGTTGTACGATAAATATTGGTCTATACTTCATTCACCCCCAATATAATCTCCAGGTTGAAAGATGAAAATAAAATTTTGAGAAAATTTCGAAGTACGAAAAATATATCTGGAGTATCAGAAAATCTATAATTATTTAGAGTAAAAATAGAAATGATTTTACATATCGAATTTGTTGCAATAAAACTTTTTTTTTAAAACAACAGGTTACAAGGTATTGCAGTATCACCGACAATTTCACGTTTACCGTGTTTAGAATCGAGCCCAATAACTCAAGAACAGTAACACACGCGTCAACTACTACACCAGGACGCGGACTTTTCGCAATTCGATTTTCTTGGTTAAGACCTTTACCTTAAAGTTTTTTTAGCCAGTGAATCAAAAGCACTCTTCCTGGAGTGTGGTTATATTTGACACATAACTGTTCATCCGCCCGTGCGCAGAAAATCAAAAGCCATACAAATGCACCTAGATTCTTTTATATTCTCATATCTGATATGTTCTTGAAGGCTGTCATTCAAGATTTTTTTTTGTCAACAAAATATTAAATTTGAAAATGTTATCTCGGCAAATAAATATAAATATTTATTTGCAAATAACAGAAAATACAACAAAAGGTATTTTGCTTACTCGCTGAAACGTTTTTTGTGGATTATTGTTTATCTAAAGAAATTTATTGAAGACGTTTCTGTTTACTGACAGAAACAATATTTCCTTTACCGACGAAAATTTATTTAAAAAATATTGAGAGAAAAATTGCTAGAACTTTCAATAAAAATGTAAGGATAGTTTTGTACCAAGTATCTTGTGATATTGACAGGACTTGTTTACTTTTGAAATATGTACGTGAATTATATTAAAATATTGAATGCCGTACAAACAATAATAACATAACAATATATGCATAAGCTCAATTTGAAATAACAGTATGAAATAATTGGATGGGGATGGCGCTTCTGAAATAAATATTTTACCGGTCAAAAAGATTTAAAAAATAATCATTAAAGTTATATTTAAAAAAACGTGTACTTTACACACTACTCAATGAGCAATTCTATTGGATTATTTTTATTGACTAATTAATAAATTGAAAAAAATAAAATGGTACTCGCAAAAGTTTGCCATCGACCTAATAAAGTTTAGCCAACATCAAGTGACGGTTATCACAAAAGCCCTTACAGGGCACTGCAGATTGAACAAATAGTTTGCTAGAATGAACCTTTCCGAAACTTCTAAATGTAGGTTCTGCAGTGCAGATGAGGAAACACCTATACACATAATATGTGAATGTGATGCTTTACATCATAAAAGGAGCTTCATCCTCAGGGAACCACTGATTAAACCTGAGGATGTCAAAGAGCTCGCCTCCTACCTAATAGCCCGATACTTTACGGATCTGGGCTTGGAAGGGGAGATTAAGCAAAATGAGAACTCTAGCTTTCCAAACCAGGGTGCATTTATGAATCTTCTGTATTTTTTATAGAGTGGTTAATTTGAGAACACGACAATTTTCATTTAGAACATTATTGTTTTCTTAAACATTACCCAAAACATTTAATTAGGTTGAATTGACCAAACTGTATTAGTTTTATTTCCGTTTCTGAAATAGTTTTATACACCATTTGACGTTTGATAATCATTGTGGCTATTATATGAAGAAAAGTGTCTATGCGTTAAAAAAATCGTCGAATTAATTGCTCTGTAGGCGGTAGAAAAGATCCAATATACCACCACTAGGCTTGGAGAAGAGGACTATTCACGGGGACCCGTCACAATAGATTTTCACAAATGGCAGTTACGCCAGGAGCTTAAAGCGTAGCACTGACCCCCACCTCTAAGAATAAGAATAACCATAATTTTAAGAATCACGCGATAATCGGTTGTATTCTAATTGAAACCTGTAGGAATGAGGGAGATTCAGAGAAATTTACTGTTGTCATTTGAATAAAGTGAAAAACTAGCAATTCGTGACGTCATCGAGTAATGTGTGACATAACAGGCAGTTTTTACATAAATGTCTATGGTTTTTATAGAGTGACGAGCAACTACAGTTAGCTATTTCTATGGGTCGTTTGTTAACGTTTACGCCGTTCAAGTCCTGTCAATTATTAAAGTTGTTACGAGTTGTAATTTATTATTTTTTAAAAAGATTTAAGGGGCCTATTTGCAGAAATACATGAATAGATAAGCCAAAAAAACTATTTTAACGTATCAAAGAACCTGATAGTGACAAATAAATAGTGTTGGGCGATTAAAAGTATTAAAAAGTAACGCTTACTGCCATACTTTCATGGATGGATACTTTCAGGTAAAAATCCTAAAAGAGGAAATCGAGTGTCAATACGTCCGCCTCATGGTATAGTAATTAGGACGTTCGCATCCCTTCCTCGAGGTCCTGAGTTCGATTCCTGGCAGGATAGGCGTGAAAAAAAATTCTTACCGTATATAAATGTTAAACTTAGAATCAGTCATTATTTTTTTTATTAAATAGACTTCATGAATTCAGCAATAGTTATTCCCACGTATCTGATATATTTAGTGTAGGGTATTGTTTCTATAGAACAAACCTTTTGAACTTTTTCAAAGATGGTGAATGGTAATTATATTTGTTTATTCATGCATTTCATAATAAATACAGTTTTTTGTTCACTTTGCTCAGCTGTATGAAACAGTACTTATGATTTTCTTGTTGTATTACTGTAGAATGTTTTATTATTGAAACTTTCTACTGAATATGCTGTATAACTTTTAGGTTATTTTTTAAAATATAAATCTTGTTTAATTTTTGGGTTTAATTTTTTTTTATAAATCTTGGGTATAAGAAAATTTATATTAAAAAAAATATTTAGCCAAATATGTTAGTATTATAAATGTTTGTAAAAGGCAGATTTTCCGTTTATGTTAATAAAATAAAAATTAAATATTGTTTTTTACGGCGGTTTCACACTTAAGTATTTTATTGTTCCCGAAAAATATGTATTGCATTATTTTACTGTCCTCTTTGTCTTTGCTATATGCATCGGGTGTTAACAAACTAAATTGATATCCAGGCGGAAGAAGAATACAGATCTGTGTGTAAAGTAGAACCAGAAACCAGGACGAGTGTTTTCCACTCAATGGCTGCTATCAAGGAAAAACCTTGAAAGGTGTCAAAAATTACAATAATCTCTCCAATGGACTGAAAACTATTAAAACTAATATTTCTATTGATAAATTTAAGGTAAATCTAAAGAATTTTTTTGAACAAATGTAAAAACTGCATTAAACTTTAATTAGTTTGAATATATAATTATTTTCTGTTTTTAATTACATATCAACTATAATAAACAACTACAACAGTGTAAGTCTCTCTCCAAACACAATAGTTAGTCTCTTTTTTTGGAGAGTTACAGTTATAACATTTACTAGATGTATAAAAGTAGATATGTATAGAAGAAAAAAAAAACATGTACCATTTATGAAATTTACTAAAAAAAATAATTTAAAAATTGAATTTATTCTTTTGTATTACGTGTTAACATAATTCTTCCATTTGTTGAATTTAATAATATAAAAGAGCTGAAACCTTTATTGATGCGGGTGAGATTCATCTGATTGAATTATTTCACCTACATACTAGGCAACGCTTGAAACTTTTTTACGTTTTTATACTTTATCTTGGACCAGGTGGATTTATCAACAATATTTTGATTTTGCCCAAATTTTTGTTAACAAGAACTGGATTCAACTCATTGGGAAGTTGTTAATATCAACACTTTTGAGAATGAAGGCAGAACGGTGAATGTTACGCGGTGTAAAAGTGGCCGCTGAAACCAGCCAATGACAGGTCACAAGCCTTGTAGATGCTTAGACTACAATATTTTCTTCCCAAAAGTGTAATTTAACTCCCTAGGAGGTTGAATCCAGTTCTTGTCTGCAAAAGTTTGGACAAATATCGTTGATATCATTCTTTTATGTTTTTCGATTCAAACTTATTTATGTTCACTTCTTTATTTTTGTAAGTTAAAGGCAAACCCTTTTAGAAACACGAACATAACTATTTGTTTTTTTTTAAATAAAAAATAAACACGGTTTTAATACCCATAATAACTGCATAAAACCCCCATATGAATTCATATTACAGCATTATTCTTAATATTTAAATATATTTACCATAGACAAACCCATTTAATTCTATGGATTTCTGTGTTCGAGCGGTTAAATGAGCAAGTACGTGCTTACAACTGACGTATTATAACTTTCCGCGCATTTTGTTGTCAGAAAAGCGCGGCAACGATCGGGATTGGATGGCGTGTTATACAGCCATTAGTTCTTTTTTAAATAAAAAAGTACATCGGCCAATCCGCGTTGTGTTCATGTGAGAGGTTAGAAAATAAAGAAAGGTTTGGGAAAATGTCAGCTAAATTATTTATGTCAATATGCCGCATTATTAAAATGTACTGTATTTAAATTAAGCAATAAATATTTAAACAAGTACCATGGATGGAGTAAAGCTTGAACGAGCGTCGACGTCCGGGGATTTCGGGGTGCTGTTTGATGCCAAGTCATTGTTTAATCTACATATAATATCATTATGTAGTAACTCCTTTAAAATGCTTGGATTTGTTCTTAGAAATACTAAGATTTTTTCATATATTCAGGTTCTGAAAACATTGCATAGTTCCTTGGTAAGAAGTCGCTAGAAATTTAGTTCCATCATTTGGTCGCCAAATGAAACCACGCATTCCTTAATGATAGAGAGGGTACGGAAAAAAAATCTGGGTTATCTGTATCTCATGGAGTATGGATTTTACCCGTGGCTTTTCTCGACTGACCTCTGACTAAGAATGCTGGGCTACCAATCTTTGTTGGGGAGAAGGAATATTCATTTGGGTGTTCACTTTTTTCAACTGATTGGTGGTCGCATACATAATTCTGATATTCTGAATGAATTCGGTCTATTTGTCCCTGATTTGATCTTCGACAAAGGCAACACAGGCTGTTCTACCTACCTGGGATTACTCTTAGGAGGGCAATTTCCAAATTGTGCCACGTTTCCTCTTCGTTCATATATCTTCTAAAAATTGTAAGTTGTTCAAGTGATTGTAGTTAGCTTTCCATTTTGTTTTGTAAAATGCATAAAACTCGGAACAAAACGCCTCCATTTTATTTCCTGTCATCGTAGTTATAAAATCCATGCACCCACCAAGAAACTATCGTTATACTAAATGCTTCCCTAATGACTGGCTTATTCAACTGTTCATTAGTAAGTCGGCCGGTGTATTTAAGTGTTTGTTTAACTCGACCCACGTCCGTTTTCCCTTTTGCTGTAATTTTCTTAAATATCCGCATTTTCAATTTATTTCCCTTATCCACTTCCCATCTACGGGAGGCACGTCCCAGAAGTATATTTTCCTACAAATTTAATGGAAGTGTTGAGATTTCTGATTACAATTTACATATTTTACCAACGAGATTGTGATTGCAAATATTTGTTTAATTCCGTTTTTATTTCTGCTCCGCTCTCAAAAGAAAGAGATACGCTACATGTAATTCCTTAATATGATGATACAGAGTTATTCCAGGAATATGTTTCTTACTTTTCAAACATTTGTTCAGAAAATCTTTGCTTTGGAATCTACAAAATTTGGGGTGAATTACGAAGAATTTCAAGGTAGGGATATGTATGTTAAAACTAGATAGACCTTGCAAATGAGTTTAAGTATATAACAAACATTTAAAAAAAACAGTGAAATATTTAAAAAAATCATAATTAAAATAGTGATTTCAAAGCAAAAATATTACTTCAGAGAAAACGCAACTTTTATTTTCTGTATAAAAAACGTATTCCCGTATTTTTTTTCTAGATGATCGGACTAGAGCAAGGTTTTTTTTCACACCATTGGCGTGTCTTTATCGATTTGTTTTATTGAAAAATTGTTTTTTAGGGGACCTAGGATCTTCCAAAAAAGTGCACAGTTTTATCTGGCGTCTTCGGTCGTCTGGTATACAAATATGATACAGATAACCAAATCATCCAGGACAGCCAAACGTTGAATTTGTCGATTTCGGCTAGGCAAAATCAGTCCAAAGTGCAGTTGTCTTTTTTACACTGTGTTGGAGATGCATTTGCGAGAGAGTAAAAGAAAAACATTGTTAAAATACCATTGTTAAATTTATTTTATTTACTTTTTTTTTGTATTTTTTCGCACCACGAAAGGCCAGGAGGCACAATTACAGTGATGAAGAACAGCACGGAACACCTAGACTTGTGAAAAATAGCATTAAATTTTTGAGAAGTATACATATTTTATACTCTGCTGCCATTGGCATGTTTTTATACTTTTAAACTACTTTTAATTACTTATATTATATATGTTAATAAAATCAATATATTGCTGCTCTTACTATAATGTGTCATTAATTTTGAAGATGTTTTTTAAATTGACCTAAATTTAAATTTACTGTCTTATATCCCACTTAAAGATTCTTCTCATCGTTTCTTTGAATCCCTTAAAATAAATATGTGTTTATGTTTTTCCTTTTTAAAAAAAAAATGTTATTACTATTTTATTTTATTTTTACATCTGAGCATGTTTTTCATTCTTTATTTCCATTCTTAATTCTTAATTACTCTTACAAATTTTCTTCATTTTTAATATTATTTCCGTTTGTAAATACTCACTACAAACTACAAACCTTAAAATATATTTTTTTCACTTAAATTTTAATTTTTAAACAACTTTCATTTATGTTTTCTTTTTCCTTCTCTTTTTTATACTTTCATAATTAACCCAACATTTAATTGCTTTTTAATATGGAAACTTCACTGGTCCATTAGAATGAAGTCCAATTGTGTAAAATATTAAACTTTGTAACTGTACTGTATGTTTCCTGAATAAAAGAAAAAAAAAAAAAATAATAATAAAAAAAAATATTTAATCCCAGGGAAACTATATAAAACTAGTGTGCAATATTTTGAGGTTGTCCAAATTTTTGTAGACAAGGTCTGAATTCAACTTCCTGGGGAGCTGTTAACATTAACATATTACAAAAGAGATGGAGAACAGTTGAGAGAAGGTAATATAAAAGTCTAGGCATCTACGGGGCTTATGACCTGTTATTGGCTGGTTTAAGCATTGGCGGCCTCCGTGGTGTAGTGGTCAAGACGCTTGACCCACGCACGGAAGGTTCCGGGTTCGACTCCCGGTGAGAACACAAAAATTAAAAATGTGATTTTTCTCAAGCCCGGTTGTTCTGTAATGTAATTCACCACTGTAATTGGGTCTCCTGGCCTGTTGTGGTGCAAGAAAAAAAAATTAAAAAAAAGAAGTGGCCACTTTACACACTGCGTAACATTCACCATTCTGCCCATATTTGAACATCTTTATTCCTTCAATTCTTTCATCTGTTGATGTTTGTAAAGTTAAAGATTTGATTGTGAAGCGTCACAATCAAATGTTATAATTTTTCAAAAACTTGAAGCTTTAAAAACATTTTTAATTTTTTTTAATTTTTAATTTTTAATAAATTTTCTACATCACTTAACTTTTTTATCTTTTTTATTTCATCGGTATAACTAAAACATTCTTAAGAAATGAAATTTCTTATGATCCCCTCACATCTGAAGAAGCATTATTTTATTATAAGTTTGTAGGTTTTGTAAGTAACACAATGTGACAAACAAGTATTTTGTAGCAATAAGTAATTGAATAATTTACCCAATTTAACGTGTCATTAAAAAAAAAAGTTTTCCAATATTTAAAAGTAATCTATCATTTCTTTGAGGGTGAACTTGAGCAAAAGTTCTGTCAAGTTTTAAATTGATTTATGGTGAAACCCGTGATTTTATTTAACAAGAATTAAGTTGAAAATAAACTAATTATTTACCTTTGGTACCTAATGGTACATAGGGCACTGCACACTACATTGGTGTAACAATCTCAGCGAATCATGATCACTTTTCTATCATGAAGGTGAGAAGATCAGTCTTATGCTTCAGACTATGAAATATTCTATTGAAAAACAGAATATTTAATTGACTTATTTTATAGAAACATACAGGTGAAATACGGCGACGTGTTGGTATTGCCAAAAGTGCAATGAGTCGGCTGGTGAAGATCTGGAAGAATCGCAGTATAACTATTATCACCAAAAAGAGACTGGTGAAGGCCTTGGTTTTCTCAGTGTTCATGTATGGTGTGGAGTGTTGGACACTAAGGGAATCTGAAAAGAAAACAATCGAAGCTTTCGAGATGTGGTGTTGGCGGCGAGTGCTGCGGATTCCGTGGACGGCCAGACGTACGAATGCATCTATTCTCCAGGAACTGGACATAGGAGAAAGATTGATATCCATGTGCGAGAAAAGAATCCTGCAGTTCTTTGGCATATTTCCAGGGGAGATTCTGATAGATTGGAGAAAACTATTCTCCTGGGAAGTGTCGAAGGGACAAGGTCGCGTGGACGTCAACCGACAAGATGGAGTGGTACAGTCACTGAGTTATCAGAATCATCACTGACGAATGCCTATAGAAGTGCACAAGACCGTTTCAATGGAGGGAGACTGTCCACAGACGAGCCATGCCTGGAGTCAGGCGTAATCACCATCCTCAGACATGAGGCACGGATTGAAGAGATAGAAACATACAGTCAACAATGATTAAACTAGATAATAAATATAAGGTTGAAAGACAGATCTGTGAAGTGTTGATATATTAATCATACATTTTCAATAATGGTACATTCTTAAATGTGTGTGTGCGTATTTATCATGGGCGAATCGTCCAAATAAGCGATAATACGCAGCTTAACGTTATATTTGACTGTAGATAATACTGGTCTTGTCCCTTCCCCCTCTCTATGATTACCGAATGGAGCTTCTCGCTACTATCCGTGGCCCTGTTATAGGTCCTGTCAGATATACAAATCTGCTTAATTTCAAAAATAAATTCAAGGCTTTTAAAAAGGTTTGTAATCATTTTGGCGAATTGATCGTGTCTAATCAATTTAATTCCAGTCAGTGAAAAATTCACTTCCCTCTTTTCTCAATCCAGTGATGTGAACTTCTGGAATACTTTTTTCAGCACAAAGATGCTAAGGCTACCAGAGTACAGAGAGCTTCTTCGGGCAGCTTTTTTTGTTCGACAACGAGCAACTTTTCGGTAAACCTATGTGAGCAGTAACAAGGAGACTTATGTCCTCAAATGCGATGTGTGGTATGCGGTGGTCAAGCTGTATCGATAATAAGGTTTTATAGTAGTTTTAAGTGTGGGGAAATAAATAAAATATTTTTTTATGTTTTAAATTAACGTCACCGTTTATATCTTCCAAAAAAAAAATATTTTAACATTTTGAATACTACCCTCTTAAGAGCTTATGTGGTGGATGTACAAATGTACATGTTTATGAATACCTATTCAGCATTGCATTTCTGTCACTTTTTTGCAGGTGCCTCTGATTATGCTTAACTAAAATCAACATTTCGCTGTCCCGCTTTCGTCAGAGCATGGTCACCGTAAGTTTTTACAAGAATTCTATGTGCTTCAGCTGAAGATTTAAAAAAATAACTCAATTAATTTTTGGCACGGAATTTGACATGTTTAACGCTATGAAAAAGTGTGTTGTTTTACACCTTGGTGGATAACATTTATAGCTACTCTCATTTCTAGCCTGATGATGGAGCTTCACGTTGAAGTTGGCTATAGTATTGCTCGATGTAAAATGGCTAAGATAACACCATATATCAGGAAACAGTAAGAACTTATAAGTTAATAATATTATATATCAAACACTGATTTGAGTCTACTGAACACTTTATTTTATTTTTACAAATATAAAAACAAAAAATTCGTGAAAATTGTTTCGCCTTGTTAGGGCATTTTCAAACGAATTTGAAGGTTAGATAGATTGAATGTCCTTATATAGTTATATAATCCAAGGTACTTAAGTAAAAAATAAAATAATCTTATTCATCTAATCTTCACATTCGTTTGAAAATGCCCTAAAGGGGCGAAACAATTGTCACGAAATTTTTGTTTTTATATTTGTAAAAATCAAATAAAGTGTTCGGTAGACTCAAATCAGTGTTTGATTTATAATATTATATGCTTTTTAGTTCTTACTGTTTCCTGAGAGATGTTGTTATTTTAGCCATTTTACATCGAGCAATACTAGAGCCAACTTCAACGAAACCGGTAGACATAGAAAAGTCGGTAAGTGGTTAAATACAAATATTTAATAACATTTAGTAAAATGTTTGACCACAAAGTTAATGCTTAAAATAATAAGAACACTGATTGTCATCGTTGTGTCAATTGGATAACGATTGCATCATGATTAATTAATAATTTAAAATAAATACACTACTTTTAACTAGCGCTGTATAAACTCACGGTTGTATTTTCGTTCGGTCAACAAGTCGTAACAACAAGGTATTGTCCTTTCATAAAATAGACAGAGACAGAAATACCCGAGTGCCCACTCGACCCCTTATCACCGTAAGGGCGAGGGAGAGGGCAATATGTCATTTGGACAGGTAAATAAAGGTATAGTTTTCTCTTGTGAAGGTCTGTATTGTTAGACGGAAAGTGGGAGCAGAGACACCTTTTGTTGGAATAGAAAAGTAGCAAAGTATCGCCATATAAAAAGTATTATTGTGTTAAGTTTGTACAAAATTTTATGCAAGCAAAAAAAATCGCATAATTTATTTTTTAAAAATGCTTTCTTTTTTATTTGCCGTTCTCCCCGTGGACTAGTTGTTAGCGCGTTGGCAGGTAGTATTTTTTGAGAGGCAGTATGTTAGCGCGCACGCGTGAATTTCGCATTTAAACGATGCACAAAAATTTTTTTCATGGTTAGATGACATCTATAAAATATTACCCCAGTGAGGTCACATTATTTCATTGTTAATCTTCGTTTATTATAGAATCTTTGTTTATTAACGTGTAAAAAATATTTTCCGTTTCTGTTGCTACATTTGTCAATTGCCTCTAAGATACCTGTAGTACAAAAGTCTTAGTGTGACTCGAAGATAGCTTTAAAAGGTGTACGAAAAAAATCATCTGACCATAGACAAATGGCTGCAAAAGGGTGTTAACAAAGATCAATAAATTACTTTGGGATCTTTTTTCTGACAAATTCCTGGGAATATCCGGAGGTAGTATATTTTTTTATCCACACGGTACCTGTGAGAACAATATAATACAAGTGTAAGGATAATATTATTTAATATTAATCATTCTAAATAAATGGGTGCGGCAGAACATTCCGCGCATATTTTGTATGTTATTATTTTTAAGTGGAAATGCGGTGTGGCTTTTCTTCACACCAAAGTATTCCCGTATTTCCTCCCTGGATAATGGCACTAGTGGATCAATATTTTTAAACGCTTTAGGTATTTATCATTGAAGTGTCCCGATTGGTCTGTTTTTTTTTTTTCATAAATGATATTTATTTATATTTCAACGATTCAAAGAACCTTTTATAGTAAAAAGTTTTACAGAAATAATAACAGCAGTGAACAATTCATTATGTAATATATAATATAAAATATAGCTTATTAATTTAACTAAATAATAAACTAAACAAATTGATATTTTGTTATTATTTTTTTTAAACTGCAAAAAAGTAAAAAAGAAACATACAAATCTAAGATGACAAATTAAAGATAACAATTAAAGTGAGAAAACCTTATGTTCTAAATATAAATATACCAAATTAAAATTGAGAGTAATTTAACATAAACATAAAGTGACTAGTATTTAGCTAGGTAATAATGAAAAAAAAAATAATGCCACATTAAGATTTTATAAATAATACGTTTTTTGGATCAATATGAAAGCTTAAAAAGTTTTGATAACACCTTTATTTTATTACTTGGAATTTGGCAATAAATCAATAAACGTGTAAGTTAAATATAAAGAAATAAACAAAAATATGTATCCAAGAAAACAAAGTAAAATTTAATAATATATTTTTTAATCATTTATATTTTTAAGAAATTTGGCAATAAATCAATAAACATATAAGTTAAATATAAAGAAATAAACAAAAATATGTATCCAAGAAAACAAAGTAAAATTTAATAATATATTTTCAAATAAATTTATTCATTTTTTAAAAAATAACGAGTGAGATTACATTTTAATGCATTAACAGAGTTAGTATTGAAAATATCAAATATTTGTTCGAACTTATTTCCATACCTATGTATCCTGGATATAGGTGCATGCATTTTAAAGTTGGTACGAGAATCGTTACAATAAAATAATTTTGTACTTCTAGTGCACCTACCAGGTATTCGAATTTGAATTAGTTCAAGTAAAGCAAGGCTGTCAACTACTAAATTCATTATTTTAAATATGAATTTAGTAGTTGAAGTTATGGGAAGTAGGACAATCGAAAAACCCTTAAAAGCGTCCAGTTTTCGGCAGTCTTCTGCCGTTTTCGGGCGTACGATATAAAAATCTGATAACTATTTTTAGAAAACGCAAATGATATCGAAAAAAATAATATTTTGATGCTTTTCAAAAAAAAAACAGCCAAATTGGTTATGTTTTGGTTTGCGAAAAACGGGACAACGAAACGTAATTTTGTCGATTTCAATTCAGATCTTCTTCAATCAGACAGACATTAACTCTTTTAACCGATGATGTAAAGTCAATAAATTAGAACTAAATATTAAAAAATGCAAAATAATGTCATTTCATAGAACAAAACAACCAATTTCCTTCGAGTACCTATTAGAAAACTCCAAAATTGATGTAGTCAAGTCCATCAGAGATTTAGAAGTTGTTTTGGACTATAAACTGACATACAACGAGCATATAGATAATACAGTAAATAAATCACTGAAATTACTTGGCTTCATTAACAGAATATCCTCTGATTTTACTAATGTCCGTACAATCAAAACTTTTTATTGCTCAACTGTTCGCCCTCTTCTTGAATATGCCTCAGTGGTCTGGTCTCCATTCTATTTCAATCGCATAAATCACATTGAATCAGTCCAACATCGCTTGCTTCGAAAAATAGCGTGGATGCTTGGACTAGAGAGAGATAATTATTCCTATGCTGAAATAGAGTCGATGTTAAATATTTCTAGTCTACAAAAACGTAGAACTAATATTGACTCCATATATATGTTCGGCATAATAAATGGTATAATCGATGTTCCATCATTACTGGGACAAGTAAAATTCAATATTCCGACTCGTAGATTGAGAAACAATGAAGTACTGTTCATCGATCAGCATAGAACAAACTATGGCCTAAATTCTCCAATGCCCCGCCTTTGTCGTATTGTTAACTCAAGACAGGATCTGGACTTTTTTGGTTTAAGTTTATAACGATTTAAACGAGCACTAAATAAATAGTCCAGATCTTGTCTCGATGTCCCTTATGTTTGTCAATGCTTCTTTCTTTTTTCTTTAAATGTTTTAAACTACACTTTTATTGTAATATTTAAACCTTATAAATTGTATACATGGACAATGTCCGTTAATAAATAAATAAATAAATAAATAAATAAATAAATAAATTAATTAGTTCGAAATAAAATTGCCTTTTTTGCACAGTATAGGGGAGACATTTGCGAGAAATTTCCATAAAAATAGTGTTCAAATAACTTGACATTAAAATTTTGTCGCCGCGTTTTCTCTTAATCGTAAAAAGCAGTAAATCCAGGAAAAAATAGAGAAATGAAACGATGGAAAATTATCGTACATAATTTTATAAAAATAACCTTATTTATTAAAAACCTTTCTTTAAATTCATAACTTAAAATTGGTACCAATGACCAACAATGAAAACAGAGTATGGCCAAAGGTTGCACAAATTACTCAAAAAATTGTGTTAATAACCGGGAATCGAACCTGAAACCTTCCGTGTGCAAGTCAAGCGTCTTAACCACTATACCACGGACGCTGATTTAACAGAATATTTCAATAA
This sequence comes from Micrasema longulum, assembly GCF_059751315.1. Taxonomy (NCBI): domain Eukaryota; kingdom Metazoa; phylum Arthropoda; class Insecta; order Trichoptera; family Brachycentridae; genus Micrasema; species Micrasema longulum. The sequence continues at coordinate 42,865 of NW_028280542.1, read as the reverse complement.
CAAGCTGAAAATAAATTATTATTAATACGCTAGAAAATTTGGTCACCCAATTGGCTACAGCATAATGTACTGTGCCAAATATTATTTGTGCACTATAGTGTTTTTTTTATTCTTTTTTCCACACTATAAACAATGATTAATAATTAAAAATAATGTGACCTCACTAGAGTATAATAAAAAGGGGCTAATAATACTGATTTTTTTACCATTTTTTTTTTTTTAAAACTTGTAAATTGTAACTTGTAAATGTGTTTTATATCAACAATTTAATTAGAAAAGTAGCGACATTATCGAGTCTTTTTTAAGAAATCAAAACCTTTGTTCCAAAAACGGGAAACATTCTAATGTATGAAGCCTATGTAGAAACTAAAATATGTTATACGCAACTACTATGGGGAACAGGATATCAAAATGACATAAACAGACTACAAAGACAACAAAATAAAATATTAAAGTTAGTATATGACCTTCCCTATCTTACTGTAACTAGGGAGCTTTTTAAATAAACTAAGCAATTAAATATAACTGAACTCTTTCAACTAGAATCATTAAAATTTACACATTAATTAGCCACTAATGTAATTGTAGGCGAAGAACTAAAACTTGTAAAAAATTATAGTCAACATGGACATAATACGAGAATATCAGAAAAATATCATATACAACTTTTTAAAACAAGACAAGAACAATCAAGACTAAAAAACCAGGGACTGAAATAAAACAATAAACTACCAGACAAAACTAAACAAAAGATTTAGACAAACTTTTCAAAAGATGTAAAAAAAATATTTTGAACAACAGAGTATGCATAAAAAATGTTTATTTTATTTTTGTAAAATGAATGTAATAATCCTTAAGGGTTTTACAAATAAATTTTCAAATAAAAAAAATAATTTCTCAGCACGCGATTTTTCATATAATAAAATATATTGTAACCAAATAATACGTATTTTTTAAACCTACGAGTATTATAATATATTCGATTTTTTTACGTGTGGAATTATGCGGAGTAGCTTTTTAAAGTTATGAATTTTTATTTTTCTTGACGGTGTATTTAGTAATGTACAGAGAACTATAATTGGTCCATAATTTTGGTTTATTTGGAAATATTGTATTTTTTGTTACAATGGCCGTTGTTTTCTTTTAATAAATGAATAAAAACTTATTATTAGTAAACTGGAATTAAGCAGTCGGAGAGAGGGGTTTGGACCTCAGATCTCTGGTCCGTGAGTGATATTGCCGCCTATTTAAATAACAAAACGTCGTCTTGAATGAACGAATTATGGCTTAAATAAAAAATGAAGGCTTTGTTAAAATTATCAACAGGTATATCGCACTTCTAAGAAGAGCATAAAATGTCCATAAAAATATTATTTTATTACCTTCGGGGTCGAATAATGCAACAAAAAAATCCTTTTTTAATATTTAAATAAGTTGCACATATGATTTATTTTGTCGTTTTTTCGTTCATTATGAATGTTACATGGTTTTTAGTTTGCCGACAATAATTTTCGTAATAGCCTTCTAATTAGCCTTCCTGTCTTACAGACGAATTCAACAACTTGATCTTAGAAGATTTTGTAATTTTAAAAACATGGGAAGATTACATACGAACACTTTTTCAAGATTCTCGCACTGACATTGAAATACCAGAGTATTGTCAAGGTCCTGCCATATTAAAATCAGAAATATTACATGCTATCTCAACATCTAAGCCTAGAAAAGCATTTGGACCTGACGAAATCTCCATAGAAGTTATCAAATTAATTAACGGAAAGAATATTGATTATTTGCTTGGACTGTTTAATACGACACGGGGATTATCCCCCAAGATTGGTTAAAATCAATATTTATTACGTTACCTAAAAAACAACACCCAAAAAAATGTAATGATTATCGCCTTATAAGTCTTATGAGCCATATATTGAAATTGTTGCTTAAAATAATACATGCCAAAATAAGACCAAGGTACGAGCGAGATTTAGATGACACTCAGTTTGGGTTCAGAAATGGCTTTGGTACCCGGGAAGCGCTTACAACAATAAATATATTGCTGCAAAACTGTTTTGACCAAAGAAAAGACACCTTCGCTTGTTTTATCAAAACATTGTTGAATCTGATAGACGGTAAAATAATCGAAATCTTAAATAATTTTATTTGTGAATTCGCTACTCAGCTCAGAACACCAAACTTCTGAGTTTGAGATTCAGTGCTTGAGGAGAATATTAGGTATTTATTTATACATCAACGGTTCAAAGAACCTTTTACAAAAAAATAATAATTTACAGAAATGATCACCGCAGTGCACAATGATCATGTAGTACATATTAAGAAATAATAGAATAATTAAAACTAAACAACTTAGTAAACATATAATACAAAAAGTTAAAAAGAAACATAACATTTCTTAATAAAAGAAAGCAATAACTATGAGAAAATCTTATGTACTAAATATAAATATAACACAGCAAAGTTGAGAATAACTAGATAATAATAATAAAAAAAATAATACAACATAAGTACTTAAACAAATAAAAGTATACGGTGTTTTAATTTTAAAATTAACATTGAAGTTCGAGAGCGGACGCAACAGCCTCCGATAACGAGCGTCTTGATGATGCGGCGGTGGACCTGACTTGGACACGTGCTGCGCATGCCTCAAGAGGACCTAGAACTAAGTTCCCTCATCTTCAGACCTGCGGGTTCACGCCGTTCTGGAAGACCATCGATGACGATCTTTCGACTTTTGGCGTAACTAAAGGGTGCTGGATAGACGTGAGATGAAGCTTTCTTCATATCTGCAGTAATAAGTTAACCCGAATAACGTCACGGTATTTTATTTTATTTATTGGGGTTATCAACAGTAATACATGTAATACAAATATAACAAATAACATATACAGAGAATAAAACCAATGACAGATATCCACAGAAATACATTAAATACACGTACAATACATACTAGTGTGTTTGTGTGAGTGTAAATGAGTGAGAGGGTGGGTGTGTGGGTGTTATATTGGAAAGAGGGTGTCAGGTATCGAAAATATAAAAATATATAAAATATTAAGAATTAGAGATAAATTTAATAAAATAAAATAAAACTTTATTATTGAAACTAAGTATAAGACAAAGTAGTAGTTTTAAGACGCGCGTTTTAAATGTTATTTTTTTACAATCAAATGGATCAATAAGGGGAAAGTTCAAATTATATTCACTAGCAAAACGTATAAGTGGAGAGTTCTGGGCATAGTTCGTACGAACTGCTGGCACATGAAATAGAGAGCTCGACGTGTGACGGGTGCGGTAGCCGGGGACATTTAATGATAACTCTGACAAAAGAGCCGGACTATCAAGGCGTCCACTGAGTATGTCATGAAGCACCCCCATGTCCAACAGTAAAATATACTTTTGTACTTCTTATTTAGAGGTGTTTTCTAAAAAAAATATTTTGTTATGATGAATATTTTACATATTCATATTACTTCACCCATGATTAATAAAAATGACAGCATTTTAAATATATGCATGTATTTTTTTTATTCGTTTGTTTTTCCATGCATATATTATTTACATAGAAATATAATTACAAAAATACACTTTAAAAAATACATTTGAAAATTAAGCTATGACATGAATTGGAAAAATGCCCACAAAGACTTCCGAATTTGAGCGTGAGCCATTTCTTTTTTAATTATTAAAAAAGTTTATAGCATATAAATATGGTATGACATGACCATGAAAATAAAAAAAGAAAAAGAAAAGAAAACCCAAATTAACATATGCTGATATTACAAAAACATGATTTATTTGCAATATGCATTTTTTAATATATTTTTTAAAGAATGTGTCTATCTGTTCCTTCCATGCTAATCCAAGACCTCAAACTTCTTTAAATTGTACTGTGTGATAAAAATAGTGAAGCCATATATTAATAAAATTAAAGATATCTAATATCGACCCAACCTGAAAACAACCACCGGTCAAAAATAATGCAGTGAAAATCTAAATAAAAAATATCGTCCCTTAAATATTTGAACAGAAAGGTTTAAAATGTTATTTATTAAAGCGTTTGATTAATATGGAAGGGTTTAAAATTTAAAATAAAAAGCGGCCATATTTCATAAGGTGTTTTTTAATGCAAGAATATTTTACATTTTATGAATGTCGGGGGTATAGTTAAGGGAGGAAACAACCCTTGGATTGAAAAAACCGACACGTTTTGGCTATTGATTATAATAATTTTGTAAAGTCGAGGGTTACTTGGACTAAATTATCTCCAGGAATGTTTTATTTTTATGAACCTTTCTGGTGCCTAGTGCAAAAATATTTCTTTTGAATTTCTAGATTTGAAGTTAGACAAACATTTCATAAAATCTTGTTATAGCTGCTTTTTTACTGAGATTCATAGCAAATTTTCATTGAGATTATAAAAAGGTATTTTGAAAAATGTGTGTACCTACTTGATATAAAAAAAGTCATTTAGGTCATTCAAAAAGCGCCTTTTTCCCTCTTTTCAATTGTTCCAAGAAGCTAAGCTCTTAGACCTAAGACAAATATATTGTTTTCAATGTTTAAAATATATATTTAAAAACCAAAATTTATTTACAAGTAATTCAAATATATCAAGTCAAAGAAGGAATCGTGTGTTAGAAATACCACATTGTAAAACGAGGCTTGCACAGAGGCATGCATATTTTATAGGCCCGAAAATTTTTTATTCTTTTTTTACTGATAATATTTCATTAATTCCAAACTTTCAAAATTTTCCTTCTTTTAAAAAACACGCACTATCCTGGATTCAAACTAAAGATATGAATCCTTTTTTTCTTGATATATTTCGTTGCACTTTAATAATAAGGATTTTTTTTTTTTATATTTATTATTTCCTATTTTAATCACTTAAATAAAACACATAATCTTTTACAGAATATTTTATTTTCTCCTTATGTTACCCAAAAATATTATAACTGTCTACTGATATTTAAATATTATTCGGAAACCGAAAAACTCAAAACCTAAAGTGGTTTACACAAATTTATAAACATATAAGCGTAAAATATAGTTCAAGACTTTATTTAATATTGTTATATTATATTCCCTTTAAAAAAAAAAAAAATTCCAAACATGACAAATAGATTTAATATAAAAAATCAGAGGCTTAAAAAACTACCTGGGCATAATAATTTTTAATTTACTAAAAAGTAACATAGTTTCTATAAAAATGTATTTCTTTTTTGATTACGATCATACAGTATTGATCATCATTATCATTCCCTTTCCGCATCAAATGGTGCATAGGACACTGCATTGGTAAACCAATCGCAGTAAGTACTGAACTCCTTAGTTTTAGAAAATTATACATATTTCAGTGCATGTTAACTTGAATAGGGAATTGTTTAGTAATAATTAAAATCGTATCAGTAGTAGATCCGAGTGTGTACTGTCAGTTCCAGGATGCAGAACTAAGTTCGCACAGAGGCACTCCTGACACGTTGGTCCAAGATCCTTCAATTTTCAATCAATTTTCTAACCAAGGAACTACAAAACATCAAATCCCTTTTACATTTTAAAGTAGGTTTGAGGTCTTGGATCAGCATGGAAGGAACAGATAGACACATTCTTTAAAAAAATAATTTAAATTAAAAATAAATGCATTTTGCAAATAAATTATGTTTTCGTAATATCAGCATATGTTACTTGAGTTTTTCTTTTCTTTTTTTTATGTTCATGTCATCCCATATATGTATATGTGCCATTGACTTTTTAATTATTAAAAAAGGAATGGCCCACGCTCAGACGCTGAAGTCTTTGTGGGCATTTTTTCTAATTCATGTGATTAATTTTTAGATATATTTTTCTAAAGTGTATTTTTGTTTATTATTTTTCTTTGTAAATAATATGCGTATGGAAAAATAAACAAATAATAAAAAAAAATGTCTTGATCGTTTTTGTTACATGAAGGTAAGATGATCAGTCTTATCAGGTGCCAGTCCAGGAAATATAAATATTCTAGTGTAAAAACACCCTTTTAAATCAATATTTCATGTCAACCATGCCAGGAATCGAACCGGAGACCTCTTGCATGGTATGCAAACTTGCTAGCCATTACACCACGAGGTGGACAAATAATACTACCAAACTGTAAATAATTAATATTTTTTACAAACTTGCTAGCCATTACAAGACGAGGCGGACAAATAATACTACCAAACTGTAAATAATTAATATTTTTAATATTTTCTTCAATAACTTTGTGTATCGTTTTTTATTTAATTTGGAGAAATAAAACTTACACTTTCCCCCACCTTAAACACAATTACCCCCTCCCTCATCCTTGTCGACACCCACTAATTTGTTCACTGTTTCTTTATATATGTTTAGTTATAAAAATACCCTGAAGAAGGTAACAGTTGGTTACCGAAACTAGTTGGTAAAAATAAAGTGAGTGTATCAAAAAACAAAGTATAAGTTTTATTTCTCCAAATGTTAATAATTTCTTATGTATAATTGAATACATGTTTTTTATATAAGGGTTTGATGAGGTTTATTTGTACAATTGGTTTATAAAATAAATAAATGAAAAATCAATAAATTCGGTGTTTTTTCTTGGTATTCGGGCGGTAGTGTCAATACAATAGACTACTTTGTGAAGAGAAACATCTTTACTGTCATGTAAAAAATATACCCCCCGGACCACCGCCGTGCCACTGTGCTTAACAAACATCCCCAATCTTTTGAATTGTCAGAAAATTAAACATTCTCAATAACGCGGATGAAACATTGTCAATAGCAAAAACATACAATTTAAAAATACAGTTTGATTAAGTTTTATTCAATTTTATTCACAAATCACAACTCATGACACTAAAACAATACGCACTTACAAAAATATAATCACTAGATCCTCAACTCAAAGACAACTTAAACAAATACAAACTAATACCATTTTCGGACAAAGGGGTTTTGAGTATTATTCGATCAAAATCTATGACGTACTTCCACTATCTATTAAAACAATTAGTAACGAGAAAATGTTCAAAAAGGCTATAAAAAATGGATAGTGAAGCTAGATAGAAGTAAAATGGATTGTCTCATTCGCTCAAACCAATATTGAATCAACTGCTCCAAAAGTGTATAGTTTATGTTAGATTTTCGTTATTTTCATTGTGCGTTTTGTAATATAAATAATATAAATGTACATATATACCTAGTTTTTAAAACAGTCTGAATATTTTGTAAATTATCGATGCATGTTTATGAAGTTAATATACTTTGTTTGTTCTCAAATGTAAAAACATTTCAAAAAGTATGTTATCTGGTAACCCCAGTGAGGTCACATGATTTTTATTATTGTATTTAGTTTGTAAGAGTAAAATATGAATAAATATAAAAGTAATGAGATATTTTTCAGAAATACTAGATAAATGGCAATATTTTGGTTGGTTCAAATTTAAAATGTTTGTAGACATGAACAGGATTTTCTCCCTAGGGAGTTATTTAGAGGATATGCAATGCCGTGTTTTGACTAAAAGGTGTTTGAACATTGTTTTCCTGTCACTCTCTCACAAATGCTTCCCCGATACTGTGCGAAAAAGACAACTGTATGCCTAGCAAAAATCCACAAAATCGACGTTTCGTTTCCTCGTTTTCCGCATCCCAAAACTGGATCGTTTTGATTGTCAATATGAAATTTTTGTGTCAGTACCTTTTGCGTTTTTCAAAAATAGGTTATCGTATTTGCATACCGTACGTTCGGAGACAGCAAATAATACTGGGTACTTTAAAGAGACAAACAAACAAACCACCACGCCGTTTTCCCGTAAGGGTAGTTAGAGAGGTATCACTGTGTACAGATCTCGCATACAGATCTCGCTTCCTCCACATTCATACATTTTCTAATGCACGCACGCCGATTATTCCGACTTTTAACATGTCCATCTTCAAGTATTTGATGAATTTGGTCATGCTATGTATATCGGTCTTCCTCTTTTTCTGCAGCCATCAACATTTGCGTTGTAAATATTTTTATTAGATTTTCGCTGTCCATTCGCTCTACATGTCCAAACAAACGCAGAGCGCTTTTCATGATTTTGTCGATAGTGCTTATCTCAGCCTTACATAATTTTCAAATTTGTATTTATGCTTCAATTTTTATTATTATCGGTATGTTTTCCAATTTATATTTTTGTTTAGTTTCTTTATTACTAATGTTATATTTTATAATGTGTATTTGTGGTTCATTTTTTATTAATATCTGTTTGTTTTCTAATTTATAAAAATTATGTCTCATTTATTTACTATTAATGGCATATTTTCTAATTTATTTTTATGATTAAATTTTTATTATTATTACTTGCATGTTTTCTAATTTATATTTATATTGATTTTTTCTAATGTTTTTATTATTCTTTGAATTTATTAAGCATCATTTAATGAAATAAAAAAAATAAAAAACACATGAAAAAAATAAGGTCCCTTCTAAACGCAGGAATTTCCCAGCTAGTCGGGACCTGAAACAAATAAACTCTGTACATTTTAAAACTGTGAAATACATAAATAAATAAAATAAAAAAAAATAAAAATGTACGGATCTCAACCTATGTGCATCTATCGTACATAGACAACACAACCTAAGATGAGCATTTTGCAGAAAACCGCCAGCCCTAGTAAAACTCTGATTGACGTTGTGTCATTACGCATTGAACTTATTATTTTATGTTTATATTTGGTAATGTAATTGTAAAGAATCACTGAAATAGTTTGTCATAATAATTTTGGGGATTTTTTAAAAGTCTACCTTACCACACAACCTAAAATATGCATTTTGCAGAAAACAGGCAGATCTAATATTGAATGATACCTCATTCAAACTTTAAATGTATGAGGTGACGTTCTGTATTAAAACATGTTTTTTTTACGACAGGTATTTTAAAATTAATGAAGTTGTGAAGTTTATTTAAACTTACATTAGCATTTGTTCATGTATTTTTTAACTTTAATTTACTAAGGGCCTTACTCATAAACTTGGTATAAAGTTACGTCTACGCATAGTGGTAGAATATGGATGGGAATTTAAAATTTATTATAATGGTAGAATAAGGTTGGTATTCCCATTCTTATTTTACCAATATGCCTAGGCGTAACTTTATACCAAGTTTATGAGTAAGGTCCAACAGAGAATAGATTTATAGAGGTAATTATTTTCCCATCCGCAGCGTAAGATTTCCCTAATGCATGGTGTTTTCTGCAAATTGAGAAATGGTGTTTTCTGCAAATTGAGAATTGCCATTTTTATTTTATTTTATTTTATTAACATAAACGGCAAATCTGCCTTTTACAAACATTTATATTACTACGTATTTGGCTTAATATATATATATATATTTTTAAAAACATAAATTTCCTTATCCCCAAGATTTATATTTAAAAAAATAATCTAAAAATTATACAGCATTTTCAGTAGAAAGTTTAAATAATAAAACATTCTACAGTAGTACAACAAGAAAATCATAAGTACTGTTTCATACAACTGGGCAAAGTGAACTCAAAACTGTGTATATTATGAAATGCATGAATAAATAAATATAATTACCATTCACCATCTTTGAAAAAGTTTCAAAGGTTTGTTCTGTAGGAACAATACCCTACACTAAATATATCAGATACGTGGGAATAACTATTGCCGAGTTCATGAAGTATATTTAATACGGCATAACAAGTATACGCTGTCCGTGAATTGTTGCTACATAACGGTGGCACTTGTCTAGTCATTCATTCATTTTGTGATCAAAACTATTTTCACAAGGTGATTATTACAGTTTTTTTGTATGAAAGCCTATCTGTTTTTAGCAAAACATTGAATTGATCTTACTTCATCCAATATCACCAAATTTACAATTTTTTCTCAATTGTGAACTAGCTGCTTTCTGCACAACTACGTTCAATTGATGACCTTATAGCAGATTTTATTTGACCGATATGGTGCGATATGGCCATTTCATGAAGAGATTTGAATACTGTCAAACATTATATTGTAAGAAACTTAAACGTTTTTATTTTAAGGTCCGGAAAAAAATAATATTTACCTGAGTTCATTTTATGTTATTCATAAGAGTACGCAAAAAACAGTGTAATTCGTAATAAAGAACTACAGCAATATTTCGCAGAAGTGGCAAAATAAATTATTTTGCGATGGAATTTTAAACGAGAATTATTTTTTTGAGTTTGAGATAATATGTGCGGCCATTTTGCGTTTTCTTTTCATGCGCGACATTTTCTTGTTAACTGTTTCCACATTTCATTCTAACTTCAGAGGTATTTTCTTCACGTCCTTAAAAAGGAAATAAAAACATAATAAATTTAACTTTTCACCCAATGTAATCATAAAAACGTGTATTAAAAACATTTTTTACGCTTTATGTGTGGAGTAACAAGATTTTTAAATGAATTCGGGAGATGAAATAATTTTGCCTACATTACTCCCGAATTTTAAATCCATAAAATACGGAGTTCTGAGAGGAATACGCACATTTTATTTACTTCATCTTAAAATAGTACATACATAATAATTAATTTTCTATTATTAGCTTAAATATAATCAGCAATAATCTAAATAAATACAGGAAACCTTGGACACTGAGCCATTAATAAAAAAACTGTTGTAATATGGCATTTGTTTAATAGTTTTACTTGGCACAATTTCTTTTACATATTACCTGCATTGTTTTGCAAATGATTCAAAATATTTTTAAAAAGCTTAAAAAACATATTTATTTACTTTCCTGCGCATCAATTTTTTACCTTTTTACCATCATTATGTTTTAGGCGTTAACATAAGTTGTGTCTATTTTTTTTAAATTAAAAAATGAACACCAAAAGTAAAACGGTAAAATATGATTAATATTTAAAGCATTAACTTTGTAGTAAAAAATTTAAGTAAATGTTATTAAATATTTGTTTGTAATCACTTACTGACTTTTTTATGTCTACCGGCTTCGAGGCATAGTCGTCTCTTCGTCAGGACACCAATTAAACCAACATGCAAATCACACTATACACCTTCACCACAGTTGTTGCACAAAAATATAAAACCAATACGACATGCATTTTTTTATTAAAGAAAGGAAATATTAACGCTCTTATAATTTAACTAAATATTTCAATTTAAGTGGCGAGAGTTGAAAATAACCCACTTTTTTAAAAATTTTAAAAATCAAATGCACTGATTAGGACTAACATGCACTGATTAGGTTATGAAAATATTGCGATATTCTATTGTAATAGTCACCCTAAATCCATTAAACTTAAGCTCCTCCTTCCATCCCCTCTCATTTTTTCAACTATTTCTCAAACAACATAAAGTATTTTCATAACCTAATCAGTGCATGTTTGTACTAATCAGTGCACGTGCTTATTGAAATGCATGTCGTGTTGATTTTATATTTTTGTGCAACAACTATGGTAAATGTGTAAAGTGTACGTCTCGAAACCGGTAGAGATAGAAAAGTCGGGAAGTGATTATTTACAAATATTTAATAACATTTCGTTGAATGGTACAGCTTATACGCTTTTCGACAAATATAATTCTGCTCTTCAAGATGTTCTGTTTGCTTTTACGTTACAAATATTATTTAATGTAATTACAAACCTTCGAAATGGAATGTCAAAGAGACGAAAGTGCGTGTTTTCTTAAAAACTGCTTTCTGTTCGCGTTCAATGGAGGGAATAAATGTGTCAAAGCTGCTCGTAATATTTGCTCAGTGTTCGGTAAAGATGCTGTGAATAGGAAAATATCACATGCCACGAAATGGATTTAGAAAAAAATAATTGTGTTTTCAAAATAAATATAGATGTTGTGGAAAAACGTATTCATTTATAATTTTAAAGATTTAAAAAAAAAAATACGTCTTGACAAAAACGCGACTTGTTCGGTCTTGATAACTGTAACCTCAAGATACGTGACGACGTTCTATTTAAATCAAGACCTACTACATACGTATATAGTATGTGGTAGGCCAGTCTGACGATGTCGGTCACGACGAAACCCGGTCACTGGTAAAAATTTATAAATTAAAGTGGAATAAAACTATATACGTATTTTTATAATTATAATTATACACCGTAAGCCTTGATATAAATTTAAACGATCACAAACAAAGGTAAAAATTAAATGAATCGTCACGTATTAGGGGCGTGTCCAATGAAAGGAAAAGTTTTCGCGGGAATTGAAAATTATAAATTAAAAAATATTTTTATGCTACAAATTAAAACAAAAAAAAATTATTTTTTTTTGACGGTATTTCAGAAACCCTTATTTATTATAATTTTATTTAAAAAAAAGTGATATTTGCTTATTATCGACTTATTTCTTGTAAAATTATTAAAGAAAATACATAATTTATAACTTTTATTGTTGTGTGCTCATATTCTCTTCAATACAAAGAGTTTTTTTTTTAAATAAAAAAAAATAAAAATAAAATATTCAAATAATAATCTAACCAGGTAAAATACGCCGTGTAAGTTTGAAAAGCGTGTGTCAATATCAGTGGTCAGATGGGTGTAAGGCTTTTTTAAACCCTTGTTTTTACGGAACCATACAATACCGAACTCCGACCGTTCAAAGGACGGCGATATATTTTATTATTTTATCTAAGGGTGAAACGGCTAACTGATTTGTATTGAGAGCCTTTTACATTATTAATGGGAAGTTTTATTTTAAATTTAGAAAAGGTGTCCTTTATTTCATTTTACGCGAGTTGAAAGCGATTTTAAACCCCACTTAGAGCAAATCGATGTATTTGGGTATTTAATTACGTAGTGTCACCACGATGTTTTAAAAAGGGTAGACAAAGAGGATAAAACGCAATACACATATATTGGTAAAATCTAAATTTCCTTATTATTCTTCAATTACTTTATGATCGACTATTAAATATTGAAAACTAAGGCAAGTATATAAATTAAATTAAAAGAGATTTTAAAAAACAATATTAAATTAGGTTTACTTTTCCTTAAAGAAAAAACAAGATATTGTGTTTCAATATATATTTTTTTATCATATATCTACACCTTAGAAATTATTTCATTATTTCTGATCATTTATTTGAAGTTTCAATATTCGAAATTCAGTTATTTATTCAGCTTCGTAGTGTAATGGTCAGCGCGTTTGCCTACCATGAGAAAGGTCTTGGGTTCAATTCCCGACATGGTTGATTTGAAATATTTCTTTGGAAGGGTGTTTTCACACCAGAATATTTCATAGTCCCCGGAATGGTACTGGTAGAAAATGGATATTTTTATATCATGTTAAATAACATTTTATGTTTTAAAGATAATATTGGTCAAATGTTCACGATAAAGTTTCTCAATTCGAGATCCAATTTTTATTAGTTCTCTTATTAGATGAGCAAAGTAGGGTAAAAAAAATACTACCTTGGCAACACTAAAGTAATGTTCATTTCGTTTCTTCGACAATCTGACTGATGAAAAAATAATTAAATTTTTAACAAATGCATTTGTTACATACACATTGATTTGCTAATTACACATTAAATGTGATTGCATCCTGTTTCTTTAAGATCCTAGCAGTATTTCTACACTTTAAAAGGGCACAACACGGCATAGTTGAATTCAAATCAGGAGTTGCGTACTGAGCGACGTCTACAATGAAACTAATGGGTCAAAACGTAAACCTACTCATTTATGAGTATTTAAGTCGCCTTTTGTTTGATGTGCATATGCGGTTTCTAGACTCTTCTTAATTCTATGCTTTATTCATTAGTTTATTTATGAACTAATACGCCACTAGAAGTAGTACATTTCTAATAAAAGCATTTGGATGATTATTTTCATACGTTTTCAAATAACTTCGCCGCACAATTCAATGCTGTAATTTTTACCGCGCGTATGAAAACATTTTGTAAATCTAATTTCAAATAGCACTGAACTTCCTCATTGACAGAACTAAACAATCCATGTATATCTATTCAGTCATTGGATAATTGTAAGGTAAACAAAAACACATATATACTTCCATCCTCTAACTGTAAAAAGGGCCAAGTCCATAAAAAAGTTATTGTCTTAGGAGCTTGCTTACTTTCCTCAGACAAGGCACCCATTGTGTGATAGTGCACAGTTGTGTAAATGAGATAATAAATTGTGACAATGTATCACTTGTTTAAGGTTGTACCGCTTTGCACAGCGCGTGCGATGCTAACGACCTTATGGATATTTTTTGGAATCAGCTTCTTTGGAATAAAATGTAATGGCAATTAATTCAAGTGACTTTGTAAAAAATGTATATAAAATTCCTTGATTAAGTTTTATTTTGCTTTTCATAAAACAAGCACTTTTGCGTAAAAAGACATCTTCAAAATGCACTCGTCGGCGTCGGTCAAATAATAAAAAAAAATTAACCAAGGAGTTTTGGTGATATTTTTATCAAAATCATTTATTTATTTATTTACGTGAGATAAACATACAAACTATAGTTTTATGAAGAAATATTTACAAATCCATAAAAATGATTTAATTCACTGTCAAACTTTCTCCATTCGCACCCAGTAGATAGACTGGGTGAATAAAATGGTGCTGTATAAATTATCCAACTATAATAATTAAGACCCAGTAACGTTTTATTCTTATTTAATATATTATTGTCCTTTTATATTCATGATGAAAATAAGATTAATTTTATTTATATATGAGGGTACTACTTCGAACGTGGCAAAATCCATCTTTCTTTATTCTGAGCAAATCACAAAAAACTGATACAATACTTAACTTAATTTTTTTTTAAAACATATTTTTTTTATTAAAATCAGTAAATATTTTATACGTAAGCAGTGATGACATAAGCATGATTATGTCAAGAAACAGTAGTGAAATAATAAATTTAATTTTATACATTACCAACTTTGCAATATTTAAGTAGAGATTGCCATGAACGCAGATAATTTAAAAGTCAAGTCTTACAAATTAAACTATATTTTTAACTGACAATGTCAAAAATATTGTTAAAAATTGTTTTCTGAATAAGTTTTAATTAATATCTCACTTTTTTTAAATTTTGTATTTTAATATCATATCATTGTAATTTTACTTTATTTTTACATGAATAATACTGTTTAAATGTTTTGAGTGCGTCCAAACAATTGGCTGGATTTAACCCCTAAGTTTATTACAGAGTTATTTAGATCTAAGGGAATAGGTTTCCCAGATATAGTCCGGTAACACATCCACGATTCCTCTTTCTTTTCTAACTCATATAGTGTCCATGCGGCTCGACTGTGGAATTATCTCTTATCCACCATCAAAGATGTTATTACAGTATCTCTGTTTAAATCACGTCTGAAGAAACATCTCCATTCTCTTCCTTAATCTCTCCTCCTTTCCTTTTTCCCCCTTTTTCCTTTTTCCTATTGAGTAACAGTTTTGATTTAAGGTAATTTATAAACAAATACGTTTATTTCTATTTTATATATCTTAAGCTTTATAATTTTTTTTTTCTGTAACTTCAATTATAAAAATAAAACTTTCACTCTATTGGTTTCACTGGTTGGTTGGAAGAAATTGCCATTTGACAATAAGTCCGCCAATGTACAAAAGGTTAAATAAATAAATAAGTAAGAAGATGCGGGTTTTTGAAACAGAAAGCTCATTTACGAAATCACTTCGGGTGGATTCCGAAACATCCCGAATGGATTACGCATTGGGAATTTACTATGCGTCCAGCTAGATCTGACGACGCGACGCGACGTGACGTATGACGTTTTAAATTATGTCACTTGGGTTATAATTCGGAGAGTTTAACAGTCGCTTGTCACCTATTTGTTAATGGACCCATGATGAAAGCATTATGTATACTTGATTAACCCACTAAAAATGCATTTACTGCAGCTTCATATATTCCGAACAAGTGTAATGTACGTACAAAGCAATATAACATTTAATAACATAGCGTGTAGTAATTTTAAAGGGCCGTATTAAGATAATAATAAAACACATAAACCACCGATAAATATTTATTCATTATTAGTTTGGCGCGATCAAGATATTGTTTTATTTTGTCGGCCACGTGGTCTAATAGTCAGCGCGTTTGCCTACCATGCGAGAGGTCTCGGGTTCGATTCGCGACATGGTCCTCTTTCACAGTAGTAGCCGCTCGATTGTAGAATAATCTACCCACTAATGTTAGAGACGCCCCTACTTTATTTACATTTAAGTCAAGATTGAAATGTCACTATCCAAATATTTAAATTGTTTCATTATCCTTCTTCTTTCCTTCCCATCCCCTCTCCACTCTTCATAGTAAAGTGTAATTTTTTTTTTTGTATTTTTATTTTGTTAATCTTTGTTTTTGATTTTTTTATAAAATTGTAAGATTCAATATGTCCATGTATTTATAATTTTCTCAAACTGAACGGTTTGGGTAGGTAGGAAGAAATTGCCTTAAGGCAATATGCCCGCCCTTATATTTATATACATCAGGGGCGAGCTCTCCCAATAACCGATTATTTGTAGCTTACTATATTTTTTGACATCGAAGTAATGTTTTATATTACATTATTATTATGAAAAAATATATTACAAATATAGTAATAATAATCATACATTGCATTTCTTGGGTTAATCAATTTACATCAATGGAATATGATGTATGGAAGACCAGCGAGAAAGCTACACCTCTATAGGCCAAAATTATTACTACCGGATTACAGAAGCTTGCGTAGCTCAAAGATAAAACATGAATTACATTACGTCTCCAAATTCCAAATTTCAGATTTACCTTAGAAAAATTTAACTTACGATTACAGTAAAATCTTGCAGCTTCCCTAAATGCAATTTAGTCTTTCAACACTCATTTATAAGAGCTATTATTCTTTAAAATAAAACTGCTTCACTTAAGACAGTGCAAGTGAGATAGTATTGCACGCATCCGTATAATGTGAAAAGGAGATAACGAATATGTGTACAAGTATATAACATAGAAGTTATATTAGGATAATACTTAAGTCCTGTTTGGTTATTTTTTTGTAAAATACATAATATTACGAATTTACATTTTAATCCTAAGTGTCAGTATGAATACTTAAGTGAGTTTTCAAAAATAAAGATTTGCTAAACAAGAATTGAATAAACATGAAATAAATAAGGTTTTTAACGGACGATGACAGTTATAGGTTATTCTTCAGTATCCATTTAAAATTTAAAAATAATGTTTGAGTTATGATAAAAACGTTTCTAGTAAATTAAAATTGAATAGTGTCAAGAGTAAACTATGCATAAAAAATAGTAAAATATATAACTTACACCGTTTTGTGGATATTAAAGTGATATAAAAATCGATGAAAAAATGATTCTAAAAATGCAATTATTTGTGAACTGTCGTTTTTGGTGAGGAATACTTTTAAATAATTTAGATTTTATCATTATTTACTTAGAAATAGTGTTTTATTTCAAGACAAGTAAAGGTAGTCACAATTAAGCGAAAATTATCGGTACGCTTATGAATAATAAGATTTTATAAATCACTTTTTCGACACTCTTACACGTATGGGAATAGCCGCGCGGATATGTCTTTGCTTTCTAATACTACGGTTGATGTTCGAGTCCTCGCGGTGTTCCAGTTTTTTGCAATTATGTTTTTTTTTTAAATTAATTTTCTTGTTTATTAAATGTTTGTGTTAAATGAGAAAATATTTCAACTAAATCTTTTTGCCGCTAGTGTCATTTGTTATTATAGATTATTTATCAAATATAAAATAGTCCAGTTTTTTGCAATTATGCTTTTTTTAAATTATTTTTTTTGTTAGATAAATGTTTGTGTTAAATTAAATTTATTTCAACTGAAACTATTAGCCGCTAGAGCCATTTTTAATAGATTATACACCATTAGACTCATCGTTAGAACAAATTATGGTCAAAATATTCCCCCAAGTTCACATAATGACATCAGGCGAGAAGTCGTGAATATGAATATGTAAAATTGAAATAGAAAAAAATGAAAACTAATGTACTTCAAATTCAAACATAAAAACATGTTTTTTGCTTGTAGTATGTGTTGTCTGAACAAGTGCAACTAAATTAATTAATTGAATATGTCGTGAGCATTGCCCGCGAGTTGTAAAAAACTGTATATTGGACAATGGAAAACGGTTGTCCTTACTTTGATTTATGTTTATGTTGAAAGATTTTTATTCAACGCGTTGCATTGTAAGCGCGTGAAACATATTTTTTTAATGAGGCGGAACCTCACTTGCCTAATTTGCAAAACCGCTAATGAAATGAGGCTCAAAGGACATAATTTTCTAGCAGGACACTGACTGTTACCTGCTAGATCAATCTTGTATGAATAATGTCTGCCCAATTCACCCCTGATTTTTATCTAAAAATGATCCATTCTTGATATAATCACTTTAGTTCTGCCGGATTAAATACTTCACAATCAAGATTAACGAGAGCAAACGGTCTTGAAACGAATCAGCGTTATAAATTTACGTAAGAACGTAATACACGAGCCTCATTATGGATGTCATCACAGTTATACTAGGATTTATTTAAATAATCTAACGACGTTTAACTTATTTATGTAATAAATTATTTTTTTAATGAAAAAAAATATTTCAACAATGTTTGAGAATGTCCAAATGCTTGCAGACTGGCTGGATTTCCTTTCTAGGGAGTTGTTCATATTTAAATTTATTTCAACAGAGAGGGAAAACATTTTTAAGAAGGGAATATGGCAGTCTAGGCATTTACAGGGCTATGACCTGTCATTGGCTGGTTTAAGTGGCCACTTTACACACTGTGTAACATTCACCATTCTGCCCATGTTTGAACATCCACATTTCCTCAACTCTACCATCTGTTGACTTTTGTGAAGTAAAAGAGCTGAAACCTTTATCACGTGGGTGAGGTTCATCCGGCTGAACCAAATCACCTACTAGGCAACGCCAGAAAATAATTTTCCAATTTTTATACTTCTTCTTTTACCAGGTAGTTAATTCTACAATGTTTGAGAATGTCCAAATGCTTGCAGACTGGCTGATTAAACACCCCTAAGGGTTGAACATTGACAAGTGTGACGCGATCAATGACCCAGAAATATTAAAGTACCATTTCGTTTCTTTCCTCCAAATTTCAAACCTACATTAACGTGTTCTTTGTCTAACTCTAACCTTTTGTCACCTAAGATAACGTCCCCCAGGTACAAATGCTGTGCGGCACGTTTTTTAAACAACCCCAGTTTGAAAACCAATAAACCCTTAAAAATTTCATAATAAATATTATTCCTGCAACCACATCATATTTCTGTGACCAGGCAAATGAAGAATACAGTTCTGCGTGTGAAATAAAAGCAGAACCCTTGACGGGTGTTTCTGACTTGATGCGAAACTTGAATCTAGTTCTTGTCGACAAAAATTTGGACAAACTCAAAATATTGTTGATAAATCCACCTGGTATATGAAGAAGTATAGAAATTGAAAATATAACATTTTCAGGCGTTGCTAAGTATGTGGGTGAAATAATTCGATTAGATGAATCTCACCGGCATAAATAAAGGTGTTAGCTCTTTAACTTCACAAAAATCAACAGATTTAAGAATTGATGGAATATAGATGTTTAAATATGGGCAGAACGGTGAATGTTACACAGTGTGTAAAGTGGCCACTTTAACCAGCCATTGACAGGTCATAAGCCCTGTAGATGCCTAGACTTCCATATTACCTTCTCTTAAATGTTCTTCATCTCTGTTGTAATATTTTAATAAAAACAGCTCCCCAGGGAGTTGTTTCAAGAAATGTTTTGTAAAATAGTTGTCTTTAGTCGTCTTCCCACACCTAGTGGTGTGCAGAGTACTGCATGCGAATTTCGAGAGATTCAAAAATCAAACACGGCTGAGAAAAACATCTTCTTCTTCTTCTTATCAGCCCGTTTCTCTCCACTGCTGGATATAGGCCTTGTGCAATTTTTCCATGTTTTTCTGTCCCGGGCACTCTGTTTCTATCCATGGCCCACGAGTTCGACGACGTCGTCAGTCCATCTCTGTGGTCTCCTTACTTTCCTTTTACTTTCCTAGGGTCTCCAGTTCAGAATTCTGGGGGTCCACCTATCGACTTCTTGTCTCACCACATGACCCGCCCATTGCCATTTTGTCTTTCCACTCTTTCTGCGATATCGGTCACCTTTGTACGGCGTCTTATCTCCTCATTCCTTATTCGGTCTCTTTTAAGGAGATGCCCAACGTTTGTTTTTCCATAGACCGCTGAGTGCACTTGATTTTGTGAACACTTCTAGCAGTGAGCGACAAGGTTTCAAGACCGTATGTTGCCACCGGCAGAACTCAAACGTTGTAGACTTTAGCTTTCAGATTATTTGGGATTTCCTTATTTCTGAAAATGTGTTTCAGCTTTCCAAATGCAGCCCAACTTAACTCAATTCGTCTAGGCTGTTCCGCAGTTTGATTTGATTTTCCCAATTTGATTATGTGCCCAAGTAAATGTACTCGTCAACATCACCGATAGTTTTACTCCCGGTACATATGTTGCTAGGCATTGGACTCAAAATCTTGGTTTTGTCTAAATTCATTTCCAGACCGATCTTTCTAGAGGCTTCGTATAATTCTTTTACCATAGATTCCAGTTCATTTACCTCTTCACTTATTATTACTAAATCGTCTGCAAAACGGAGGTAATTTAGATACTTGCCATCTATTTTTATGCCTTTGTTATTCCAATTTCCAATAGACATGACGTGACTAAATCTAACAGATGCTTGAAGATGAACGTATCAAAAGCCGAAATGAAGAGAATATGTATTTTTACAAAGAATAGGTAAAAACTTTCGCGTTTGTTTTATCTTGTAGCAGGCAACTGTAAACTCTATTTAGGAAACGGGTCTCGATGCGGGAAGCCGCTAACGAGTCTACAATTACCTGCGAGATAAGGCCCCGGAGTAAATCCGGCGACACGGGGTTTTGTGCCGAGACTCTAAAGCAAATAACTGCCATGAAAATGTTGACTTATCTTCCATTGTACTAAAGTCAAAGTATCAAATGAGACTCCTTACATACAATTAAAATGTACAGTTTGAGATACCGACAGGGTGCCGTTCTGTTTATTTTATTTAAAAAAACTGGATTTAAAACCGACTTCTTCGGAAATAATAAAAACGTTTTCTTATAATATTTAAAAGCTTTTCAAATTACGCACGACGCACTATGGAAAATCAGTTTCGGATCAACAGTCCACAACTGTTTAATTTTTAGAGTTAAATTTAATAAAAAAATTCGCAAATAAAATAGTCTTGAAGGTTTTAAATGAATTTTTTTTTAATGATATTATCATTTTCATGCAGTAAAATATTAAAAATAATATTGAAAACATTAAAAATGGTGTTCATTTGATCATAATATGTATACAAACTAATGAAATAAATATCATTGGGTTATTATTGTGATTATAAAATGACGAATACCTGTCAAAAATATCAATTAATGATTCAATAATGAATAACAAAATAATCAAACCACACAAGAAATGGTCAATATAGCTTTGTCTTTAAAGGTGTAAAAAGTTAAAGTTATCTCCTTAATGAACTAAAAACAATTAAAAATAATATATCAATAAATAAATTTAAAGTAAATCCAAAGAAATTTTTTGAACACGTGTAAAAACTGCATTAAGTATGAATTAGTATGAATGTACTATTAGTTTATGTTTTTTTCTTTACTAATTCTATGTTTTTATTATTTTTTGTACAAACTCGTATATTCAAAAGTATATAAACTCTTATAAATAAACAACTACAACAGTGTAAGTTTATCTCCAAGCACAAGAGATAGTCTCTTTTTTTGGAGAGTTACAGTGATAACATTTACTAGATGTATAAAAGTAGATCTGAATAGAATTTTAAAAAAACATGACCTTTTATGAAATTTATTAATAAAAAAAATAAAAATGTATTAATTAATAATCGTCAATGGTACAGATTAATATTTTATAACTGTAAAACAAATTATCTCGGAGGTAGTTATGTTATTGTTTATTTTACATAAAAATGTCTGCCTTTAAACAGGTTGTACCTAGTTAGGCGGACATGATCCAGAGAAATACATTACCTAAGTTTGTATGTAGTAGATAAAGTAATTGTTATTTTTGTTAATAAGCCATGATTACTATTATTATAAATAATTCAAAAACCGTCATAGATAACGGTTTTTGGTTTTCTTACTTTTATCACATTTTTCACAATAACTTCAACATAGGCAAATTTTGGCAGCTAATTTATATATGAATTTATTTATTTATGAATTCCTTAACTACAAAAAACAACACTAAATGTAAAGCATACGAAGACATAAATAACAGTCAAAAGTCTCGATGAACTTTTTTTAAAAATAATATTTTATTGAATAATTATTTCAATTTGTAAAGAAAAAAAATAATTTTTTTAGTCGTTTTATGATGTTTAAAAGATGAAATTTTCAGACAAATATAATACTTTATATCTATTTATCCAAAGTTAAATAAGAAATTAACTTTTAAAGTGATGAGGTGAAAAGGTTTAAAATGGTATCCGAAAAAAATACCGTTTGTGGCATTGAAAACAAAATATATATTGACTTAATTAAAAATTCTCACAATATTTTATAGTTTGACTAATGAAATATTTTGAAAATAGATATTGAAATGTATGAGTAGTACATTGTTAAAAATAATTTATGATATCCCGTTGTTCTACCATTTTCCATAGTGCGACGTGTCGAGTTTTTACACTGGAAAATAGCTTGAGGCACAAAAAACAACAAGCCAGCAGCCGGCGCTAAACTATTCAATGCATTGAGTGGGAGCTAATTGCTAATATACGTTTCGTACGTTTTTTCCAAATGAAGAGAACAAGAGGACACATAAAAAACAAATTAGTCAATAACGTATTCCTCTTTATTTAGCATCTTCTCCGTACACTGCGCAAATACCACGAGAAGCTTTCGTAGCTTTATTCCCTCGACCAAACGCGAACAGAAAGAAGTGTCGAAAATGCTCATGTTCGCAATGTTAACATTCCGTTTTGAAGGCTTGTAATAAAATAAAATATGAGATGTAACGTAAAAGCAAATAAAGCATTTTGTAAATAAGAAAATTAAAAAAATAAAAATTTATGTTCATTAACCCTAATGGATTACATTAATATAACAAAATGATTTTTTTTTAACACATTTAACATTTTATTGTTTTTTATTAAACACTAAGGTTTCTTTGCTCGTTACCCTAATCACAAATAACTTCGGAGAACGAATATTTGATTGCATTATTCTAAAATTGTTCAATGATCTCCCGCTAGCCACCATTAACATGAAATTTTTTCAATAATAAAAAAAATACTTAAAAAATAGCTGCTTAATATTTCATTGTGATTGTTAAAAAGTAATAAAAACATGTTTATAATATAAAAGTGTGTAAAAAAAAAACCTGTCCTGAAAAAATATGTCACACCGAAAAGTCTTTAGAATTACTGAGTTACTAATTATAAAATATTATTAAAGATACCAAATAAACGCCGTTCTGCAGCAATGAAACTGAATCGGTGGTTTAAATTGCAATATTTCATTTTTGATTTTTCTGAAGCGTAAGACTGATCATCTTACCTTCATGATTGCATTAGGTTTACCAACACGAGGTTCTATGCGCCACTAGGTGTAGAAAGGAGAATGGTCGTGCGGATACAGAAGTAATGATTTTCATTATATTTATTTTGTTTCCGATTAAAATTATTAAACCAACCCCTTTAAAATGTTTCAGCCAGTATTATTACTGACCTGGCAAGTTTCAGACCTGTATTTCATGAAATTATGAGAGTTCCTTTGTTTGCCAGTAAAACGTAGAAAACTGAACGAAACGCTCGTTGGTTGAGCTGAAAAGACTTTTCAGTCGTGGCTATTTTTCAGTTAGAAATGTTTCAGCGCTCGACAAAAATGATTAATGCACCCGAACTATTGTTTTTCTTGCTAACACAACTTTTATTTTATACAATAAATATATAGAAAGTTAACACAAAATAATTGTTAGTTCGTTCTAGTTTATACAATATTCCTATGGAATACTTTCAATTTATTAAAACTCACGGATATAACAAAAATTAAGGACTTCGTTTAAAAACATTAAAAGTCAAAAAATTTCCAAAACAATATTATTTAATTTTTTATTCTATCCATGCGTCCGTACAATCGTTTTTTTCATCAATTAAAAAAATCGTAGGTACCTCAAATTCACTGTTAAAAATACAGTGGTTGTTTGTGAAAACAGCAATTGTGCACATCAATTTGTATGAAAATTATTTAAGTATAAATAACAGAGGGAAAACAGTAATGCAGTTAACGACTAACTTTGTTAACCTGTTTGTGCCACCCTAAATGCTTATGAACGATAATACCTAAGTTTTTGACTGAAGTCATGAATGAAATTTCTGTAACATCTATTTTGAAAAGAGGAAGTGTGGAAAAATTAATTTTTGAAAACATTTGTTTACTACCAACAAGTACAATTTGGGTTTTTGTTGGATTTATAAGAAGTCCACGTTTTTTTTGTCCATGAAGAGATATGCTCGAGTGCAAGTGACATTACTCTATGTGTTTTAACAATGTCAACGGGTTCGAAATGAATATATAATTGCAAATCATTGGCATTTAAATGGTACGAACAGGGGAGGTTTTTTGTCATTGGATTGATAAAAAGGGAAAATAAAAGTGGAGATAGTACCCCCCCCTTGTGGCACACCGGTGGTAAAATCAATCCAATCTGAAAATACATCTGCCATTTTAACGCATTGACGACGGCCACGTAAATACGCTGAAAACTAATTTATAGCGGATGACGATAGATTTAAGGACTTAAGTCTAGCGAGAAGCAGGTCAAAATCAACTGAGTTAAAAGCACGACTAAAATCAAGTAGGACCAAAAGCGTTAGACGTTCATCATTCATTTCTTGTCTAATATCGTCAGTTATTTTAACTAAGACGGTAGTAGTGCTGTGTCTAGCCTAAAAACCAGATTGCAGAGGATCAAGTTGATTATGGAGTGTCAGATAACAGTTAATTTGTTTGCGTTTTGTCACTTTACACACTGTGTGACATTCACTTCCTACAAACATTTGGACGCACTAAAAACATTGTTGGTCAAAATATTGTCTAAAAACAGTAAACGTCACACTAATGTTTTATTTCACATTTATACCTATTTACATAAAATATTTATACAATTTAATCAATGATTATTAAAATACACTTTTGTCCAATTTTTGTAGTATCCATTTTTATGACTTTATTTCAGAAAGATACCCAAATTTCTAATAAATCACCTCCTTCATACATTTATTTAATTTACATATTATTTAGCTATTGTAGCCGCTTATAATGTAGCTGTAGATTTTGGGTTTATTTCTGAAATAAAGTCATAAAAATGGAAACGATGAAATTTTGACAAAAGTGTATTTTTATAATAATTGATTCAATTTTCAAACTATTTACAATTCATCAAAAATAAATCTAGAGTTTCATTATATTAAAAAACATAACAACAATTATTGTAAAACCGTGATATTGAGTTTAAACACTTTCCTGAAAAAATATTGTTTTGTTACGTTTAAGGTTTTTAAAACAACAACAATCTTCAATTGTTAGAGATTTATTTAACTTATTTTAGATTGTTGACTGTACGCAATAAGAAAATATAGAAATCTAGGTATTAACAGGGCTGTAAATGCCTCGACTTCCATCTTCTCTCTCTAAAATATTCTCCATCTCTCTTTTTTTTTGTATTTAAACAAACGTATTGTTGTACAATAATAATACCTAAAATCCATGATATGTATGTTATAATTTATAAGACTCACCAAGCCTATTTATTTGGCTAGTCTGTAATTTTTCATAACTTTTTAGGGGTATGGACACTGGTAATATTATATCACCAAGCGCGGCGAAACGGAAACGCATACCGGACTCTCCCCGATCAGCACAGGTACCGGTCGACTGACACGACACAGCTAACGACATCCATCGTAATGTAAATTCAATTCACGTTCATTTAATACGGCTAGATTTCATTCAGTATTGTCTACATCTCTTTTTTATTATTGTTAATTAAGTTATAAAATTAGCAAACGAAACTGCACAAAATACGCCAGCAAATCTTAATACACGCAACCTTGTCACAAAATTTTTGGTAAGTTCAATTTCATAAAATCATTATTTACACGAAAACAGTTCACTCCAGGGAATAAAATTTAGTCTGCGTCTACAAAAATTTTGACAATCTTAAAACATTGTTAATTAAATGTAACGTTATTTATATTTTAAAATAGTTTATATTTCAAACTTAAAAGCATATTTTTGAAATACAAAAACTGTAAAATATGTTGCCGTCAGCACAAATAATAAGCATCTGAGTAAAATGTTGATTTCCTTCAATTCCAAGAACTGAACTAATTAAAATAACTTTGAAAATTTTAAAATGGTTTTTGTAAAATCGTATCCAATGACAGGTTTCTAACTTTAAAACTTATAACGAAAGGTTTATATTTTTGAACGTTCAACAACTTGTTACATTATTCTGGTCAGAGTTAAATTGAAACCGTTTTCAAAGTTTATTTTCAAAACGATCGGGGAAATTAATTTAAAAGTTTCTCATCCTGGTTTCAAATATTGATTTTAAATTCACTTTTTTATTCGGTGAAAAAATATACTTGAAAAAGATTTCAGAATGATTGTTCTGTGCTTTACTATAATTGTATATTTGTGACGGTAAAAATCAAACGTTGCTCTCTCCGTTGTAAGCGAAACATAGCAAATCTACATTTGAGGGTACTACCCGGCAAAATCCAAAATTGAAAATAAGTGACTTATTCGTTAAAACTTAATCAGAATACAATTTTTTACAATAATTTCAACATTGTCAGTTAAAAATACGGCTTAATTTGTAAACCTTGACTTTTAAATTATCGGCATTCATGGCAACCTCTACTTGAGTATTGCAAAGTTGGTAATGTATAAAATTAAATTTATTATTTCACTACTGTTTCTTCAAAGTAATCATGTATATGTCATCACTGTTTACGTATAAAATATTTACTAATAACAATAAAAAAATAAAGTTTTAAAAAAAAGTTGAAGTGAAGTATTGTATCAGTTTTTTGTGATTTGCTCAAAATAAAAAGAGATGGATTTTGCGGGGTTTGCAAGCAGTAACCTCATTTTGTCATTGAGCGATCAATGTAACCATATGAGTTTCTATGATAAAGGAGGTGGCTATGTTGCCTCTATCTATTTATTTATTTTTTAAGTTTTTACAATATTTAAAACAAAAATACTTGTATTTATTATAATGTAGTTTTTGTTATTTTTTTACAATATACATAAAAATTGAGTTTTACAAAAAAATAATAACAGCGATGAAATACATATTGAAAGTAAGAATAGTAAAAAAATCCCACAAAAGCATGGTCTGTTCGTGGGTATAAAAGAAACGTTTGTGAATTTTTTGCTCCCATAATAAATAGACCGGTATCATATGTTTGCACAATCTAAGAAAGAGAACAAAATTCTGTAAAAGATTTTGAGGTACTTTTTAATTTTTCAGTAATTAAAAAAGGAAATAAAAATGAGAAAATATAAAAATATTCGTTATCATTAAAGTGCAACAAAATAAATCATAGAAAAAAGAGCTATTAACGACAAGTAGGTAGAACACACCGAGGTAGATACATATAGTACATAAGTTAAGTATATCGTCTCGATATGTACATATGAAGATAGCGTTCATAATTAAGGCCCTTAATCTTATGACTGATCATGTTACCTTCACGTAACAGATGATATGATGCATTTAATGTACCAATGCAGGGCTCTATTTACAGATGATAATGATATTTTGAGTAGAACAGCATATATTTATATGCATCTAAAATAAAATGCATTCGAACTGTGCCTAAATTCTTTTTTTTATTTAAAAAGAATGAGAATCTTCAGGAATGTCCCTTTTTTATAATCTTTTGTTGGAGTTATACAATGAAACTCGTGCATGTTAATTTTTTGTGGAACTTTGACATATTATGGAACATTTATCACACCTGGGTGTGGGAAGACCCCAGACAGTTCCGCGTTTCTACCCCGTGGAAGAGATATTAATTTTGTCTGTATAAAAAATACAGCCTAAGAATTGTTACGTAACTGTTTTATTGTATTTTATTTGGAAGTTCAACAAGGATACACACAATTTGTATGTAAGCATAAGTATCATTCATAATTTTTATCCTTAACTGTATAACTCCAGCATCTTTCATAAATTATATAAAATAAGTGCGTAGCTCAATTAAATAAATTTGAGTAATAATACAGATTGATTGATTGATTGCATCGATTGATTTTGTGTTTATTATACCTATATAGAACTCAATATTTAAACTTATAATATAAAAAATCAAACACTGATTTGAGTCTACTGAACACTTTATTTTATTATTTTATTTTATTTTAATTATTAATTTACACGCCCTATGGGCTTTTACATATTTTAGAAATTACATTTAAGTGCAGCAGTGAAACATGAGTATGTAAATTTAGTTAAAATTAAAGATAACATAAGAAAAGCTAAAAGATACAATAATAAGTAAAAATCAGGAAATGTACCAACATAGGTATATGGTTCATAGAAAAATATTTAAAAAATTTACATATGAAAACATACACGCATACATATACA
The DNA here is from genome assembly GCF_059751315.1 of Micrasema longulum. Classification (NCBI taxonomy): domain Eukaryota; kingdom Metazoa; phylum Arthropoda; class Insecta; order Trichoptera; family Brachycentridae; genus Micrasema; species Micrasema longulum. The sequence goes on along the minus strand of NW_028280542.1, from coordinate 14,111 downwards.
AATATACATACATATAAGTTTATACATTATTATAGAGATACATGAGAAAAAAAAAAGGTACTTGAATGTTTATAATTTTGTATTAACCACTTTAATTTAGAGTTATACTTCGACCGGTTTCGAGGTTACCTCATCGCCAGGAATTAAACTATAGTATTAAAGTCGAAGTATAAACGTCTTGTCCGGAAAAACGAGCTGAGAGATTTAGGTGTGATTATGAATGAAAAACTTTTATTTGATTCCGATATTCAGGCGTCTATAAATAAGACTTACAGAAATATGGGCTTTATTTTATGCACCACTCAACCATTCAAAACAACCGTATCCCTCAAAATCTTATAAAATGCATACATTTGCAGCAATCTTCAGTTTGCATCTGTTGTTTGGAATCCTCGATATACAATTTATATATCACAACTAGATAGAATACATAATAGATTCCTTAAACTTCTGGATCTTAAATCTCTTACATATTTTGGCTCGTATGAAGACTCTTCTTCTTTTCATAGTTTAACTTCTCTTACTAAACGTAGAAGCATTTCTGATCAGTCTTTCCTCTTCAAAATTTTAAACAATTTTATCGATAGTACATATCTCTTGAAGCGTATTTCAACCAAATGTCCCGTAAAGTCAACAAAACAAGTTCATTTTTTCTATAATTCATTTTCCAAAAAAAAATTATGTTAAAAACTCCTTTATTTATCGTAGCTGCTCCAAATTTAATTTACTTTGTCCCCATTTAGATATTTTTAATACAAACTTTTATGACTTAAAAGTAAAAATAAAAAAAAACCTTTTGAAGTACTGTAAAATGAAACATTTGTCAGTGTGTAATAAGTTTATGTTCCTTTAAATACTTTTATTGTATTATGATATCAAAATGTTGAATTAGTAAACTATATTATTGAAAATCCCTCTCCTCAACTCCTCCACTCTATTTCCTCGTCCCTTAACCTTCTTACGAGCTCTTTTTTTTTTCTCTCATGTCTTATATAATATATTATTTTTCTCTTTAATGTGTAACATGTTCTCTCTTTAAATTTGTGAAAAACTTTAACTGGATGAATGTACTTTTTTTTTTGTATTCTTATATGACAACTATTGTTTTTTCTCAATAAATAAAAATAAAATAACTCTGAATTAAAGGGGTTTATACAAATTTATAAACATATAAGTGTAAAATGTCATACCACAAAGCGAAAAATATTTTTGATAACAATAATACTTCATTTTATTTTTACAAATATAAAAACAAAGGCTTCGTGACAATCGTATCGCTTTGTTAGGGCATTTTCAAACGAATGTGAAGATTAGATGGATTGAATGTCCTTATATAGTTATATAATTCAAGGTATAGTATAAAAAAATTATCATTATTGTGGTAAAATCCAATTTTAGATCATATTTTTTTAATGTGTTTTTTTTATATGACTTTTTGGAAAAATAATATCAGGATTTTTTTTAAAGTTTACCATGAGGAACGTTCCTCTGAAGTTTCGCAGTCTGGACGCAGACTGGAAAACCTTGTATTTATAAATAAAATAAAAAGAAAAGTGATGTGTAAAGATAACTTACCCAATTTCGGTATTATTTATTAATTTTATAAATTTATTTCAGAAATTAGTAGACATATTTAATACCAGGGAATCTTTGTAAAACTAATGAATTAGAAAATTAATACGGAGCGTCCCCCGGTTAGGATAGTTTCCATATTATTTTTATTTTATTTTATTTTATATTTTATTTTGCACCACAACAGGCCAGGAGCCCAATTACAGTGGTGAATCACATCACAAAACACCCAGGCTTGAGGAAAATCACAATTTAATTTTTGTGTTTTAACCGGGAATCGAACCCGGAACCTTCCGTGCGTGAGTCAAGCGTCTTGACCGCTACACCACGGAGGCTGCCATATAACATAGATCAGTCTCAAGTCTGTTCTAAGATGGAGATTTTTTATGTTTTATAGTATAAATAATTTTGTACTAATATAACACAATAAATACACAATAAAAGGAAAAATGAATAGACTTTGGAAGGAGTATTATATTATCAAAGAAAATTAACTAAATTACCGACAGTCAAGGCGAGGAATTCCCGAGCTTGTGTATCAATCAAGGTATTATGATGAAGTACCGATTAACGTGACTTAAGTCAGTTCTAAGTTCATATCGGATTACGGAATAGATCCCAGGAAAACGAAACCTATGTCACTGTACGGGTAAACATCAATCATTAGTTAATTTTTTATTTTTTTTATTTAATTTAAGTTTATTGTTGTGCACACAGTGCAATATCAGTATATTTTTATTTATTTTTTTATATGGGAGTTGCTTTATTATTTACCTTGCTTATAATATACAAGGTTTTTATTTAAAAAAGTGGATTTTTCTGAAATTAAATATCTTTAAATTTATCTAAACTATTGGGATCAGGAGGGATATATTGATGTGGACTAATCAGGAACTTCTCAGCATTTGCTCACGTGGAGAGGAAACCACTTAAAACTCTTCAAGAGAAGCCGGCCTGTCGGCAGAAGTCAACAGGCCTTCCGTTCCACTAGAGGAGTGTTATTAATAATAGTACTAAATATTATTATTGTAAATGAGACTCAGCTTCCGTTTGTAGCGGAGAGCTGAGTCGTTAAATCTATTCACAAAATGCTTATCTTAACATCAAACTACACAATATTAATTGTCTTCAAAGTGCTCATTGTAATTGCCCAATACTGGATAGGACAGACAATGTCAAATACTTAGGAGTTATTATTGATATAAATTTAAAGTGGAAACAGCAGATTGAAAATGTTACTAATAAACTTAAGAGATTAACGTATATATTCAAAACAATTGGAAATATAATTAATGTACAGGAACTTTTAAAGATTTATTTTGCATTGTGCCAATCAATTTTGGAGTACGGTATAATCGTTTGGGGTGGTGCGAGTGGGGTGGTGCGAGACACAGTTTTAAATAGTGTATTTGTTGCACAAAAATCCATCATTAAAATAATACTCAGAGTCCCGATACAGACATCTACTGAAGAAATATTCCATAAATCACAACTTATGACACCAAAATAATTATACGCTAAAACAATACTCACTTATAGATTCAAAAACTATCCTTACTCAAATGAAAGACATAACCCCCACAATACATCACATACAAATAATATAATCACTAAATCCTCAACACATAGACAACTTAAATAAATATAAACTAATACCACTTTCGGACAAGGGGATTTTGAGAATTATTCAATTAAAATCTATAACCAACCTCCACTATCTATTAAAGCAATTAGTAATGAGCAAATGTTTAAAAAGGCTATAAAAGATGGATAGTGGAGCTAGGTAGAAGTAAAATGGATTGTCTCATTCGCCCATACCAATGCTGAATCAACTGCTCCAAAACTGTAAAGCCTATGTTAGGTTTTTGTTATTTTCATTGTATGTTTTGTAATATAAATAATATAGATGTACATAAATACCTTGTTTTTAAAACTGTCTGAATATTTGTTAATTATGTTTGTTTTTTTAAGTTAGTCTTCTTTGTTTATTTTCAAATGTAATTTTAAAAAACTAAATTGTTAAGTGTCCTCGGCACGGGAAACCCCAGTGAGGTCACATTATTTTTTTTATTAATTATAGTTTGTAAGCGAAAAATATGAATAAATAAATAAATATCAAGATGGCACAACTTCTCAAATTTGTCAAAATTACTTATCGCTCTTCCTAATAGAGAATTCTGAGCAGCTCTGGTGTTGAATTTGTCATTGCTCAGTAACGTAGTATGTCTAGTTCGACGAAGGAGAATATTGAAATTGATTCTAGCCAGCAAATCGGCACAGTCGACCCGATTTAGATTAGTTCAACATTGAACATCTGTGATTTTAGCCCATTGTATAGAAGAGGAAATACGGTGAATGATTTTTTTTATGAACAAGTAGTTAGAACATTTTTTTTTCTTATTCGACAGGCGCTGTGGCGCAGTTGGTTAGACGGCTAACTGTGAAACTGGCGTCGCGGATTTGATTCCCGCCAGTTGCAAGTAAGAAATCTAAGAAAGGTTTTTTTTCTCAATTTGTCTAGGTGTGTATTTTTCATAGTTTCTTTCCATAACCTCTCTTTTCCACCCGCTGACAAGCCTCTGAAATAAATACTTAGCGGGTTATTCGTTTTAAAAAAATCCTGTCTCACAGGGTAGCCCCGTATCGAGACAAGAATAACGGGTATAGAGACTTTTATTTATTTGTTTTTACACTTTATATACATATAAGGGTGGGCATATTTCCTTTAGGCAATTTTTTTCTACCTACCCAAACCGTTCAGTTTGAGAAAATTATAAGTACATGGACGTATTTAAACAGAATACACTTTTATATAACAATTTTAAAACCAAAAATTACAAAAAAAATTACACTATACTATGAACAGAGGAGAGGAGAGGTGATAGGATAGAAAAAAAGAAGGAGAAAGGAAGAACTGAAACATTTAGATATTGACATTTGAATCTCGATTTAAATGTAAATAAAGTAGGGGCGTCTCTAACATTAGTGGGTAAATTATTCCACAATCGAGCTGCTACTACTGTGAAAGAGGAGGTAAAAAAAGCCGTGGAAAGATATTAAAAGGGTTCTCTCGTTATAAGAACGAAGAGTTGGCCCATGCTGTGATAGAGGTTGAAAGAACTCTCTCAGATAAACAGGCGAAGTGGAATTTTGAAAAATCTTGTGAAGAAGTGATACAATGTGAATGTCTCTTCTATGCCTGTAGAAATTATAACGGACTCAGTATTGATGTAGACATTTTTAACTGCACGTTGCATTTGTACAGAAAATTTCTTCATGGGGTCGATTATTTGGGATAGTTGCTGAATGTACATCTTGAGTGCTTTATGCTATGTATATGTGCCGCATGTAATGTATATGTTTGTGTATGTTTTATATGTGCGTTCATGTGTGTGCGTGGATGGCTCGGAGTGTACATTCGGTATTTTTATTTATTTTAATTTATTACCTCCATGGAAAACGCAAATGTCAACAATTATTCTTTTTTCACTTAAAATTCTTATTTATTTTTTATTTTTTGTCACATTTAATGTTTATATCTTTTTAATTTATGAAAACTTAATTGGTCTTTTTATGTTAAAAAATTGTTGTTTTTAATACTGATTTTGTATGACTGTATGTTTTCTAAATAAAATAAAATAAATAAAATAAATAAAATAAATAAAATAAATAAAATAAATAAAATAAATAAAATAAATAAAATAAATAAAATAAATAAAATAAATAAAATAAATAAAATAAATAAAATAAATAAAATAAATAAAATAAATAAAATAAATAAAATAAATAAAATAAATAAAATAAATAAAATAAATAAAATAAATAAAATAAATAAAATAAATAAAATAAATAAAATAAATAAAATAAATAAAATAAATAAAATAAATAAAATAAATAAAATAAATAAAATAAATAAAATAAATAAAATAAATAAAATAAATAAAATAAATAAAATAAATAAAATAAATAAAATAAATAAAATAAATAAAATAAATAAAATAAATAAAATAAATAAAATAAATAAAAAAAATAAAATAAATAAAATAAATAAAATAAATAAAATAAATAAAATAAATAAAATAAATAAAATAAATAAAATAAATAAAATAAATAAAATAAATAAATAAATACTGAGCCAGTGTAGTTGCGTGCGATATTCGGTTATGTGGTTGAATTATCGGAGATTAAAGATATAACGTATACAAGCATTTTGCAATCGTTCCAACTTATCAAGCAGTTTAGAATTAGCACCTGGGTAACAGAAATCTGCATAATCAAGGAGTGGGAGAAGTAAGCTCTGGACTAATGTTCGATTCACATTGATTGGTAAAAAAATCTGCAAACTTTTAAGTGAGTGCAAACTGCTATAAAGTTTGCGACTAAATTCATTAATCTGATCATGCCACTCTAAATGCTTATATATGGATAGCGGGTACTCAACACATTATCATCATTTGACAGCTCTGGTTGGGACATGGTTGAATCCAGAGTCTCCTCCACTCTTGCCGTTCTGCTGCCTTTCCTTTCCAGTTTCTCACTTCCAACTTTGTTGTATCCGCACTGATGCAGTCTATCCACCGCATTTTCGGCCTTTCTGGTCTTCGTCGTCCTTGTAGCACAGAGAGAGTTAGGCGTTTTACCGGCTACTCTAATTATTTGACCACATCACGCGCCCCACCCTGATGGAACTGATTACATCGGGCGCTCCATAGATTTCATATAGCTCCCTATTGAAGTGACGACGTCAATAGTTGTTTTCTCTCACAGGGCTACAGGCAACTCTAAGGACTCTTCCTTCGAAAGCTGCAATGGTTCCCTCAATATTTTTAGTCATAAGCCAGGTTTCTGAGGCATATTTCAGGATTGGTTTGATCAGAGTTTTTTACAGCTTGCCCACCACATACCGCACACCACATCTGAGGACATAAGTCTTCTTGGCGGTGCCCACATACACCGAAAAATTGCTCGTTGCTGAACGAGAAAATCTGCATTAAGGAGTTCTCTGTAATCCGAGTTTTGTACAGAATAATGCAATTGTTTTTAAAAAAAAAAAAAGTTTTATTCATTTTAACAAATCAGTAACATACATAATTGTTTGATTTAAATTATTTATTGACAATTCTTGATGTAATTCCATTGTTAATGATGTAATAACTTATTTTTGCATATAAGTTATTAATTTAAAAAATACTTGGTACACCTCCACTTATTTATTTTGACCAATTGCCTAAAGATGCCCATTAGAGGGTGAAAGCGCTACTTGGTCAAAATAAATAAGTGGAAGTGTACCAAGTATTTTTTTTTTAATAACTTATGTGTAAATATAAGTTATTATGTCTTACATAATTGTATTTTTGTTCCCGCAAAGCCGAAGCTTGTCTGCGGGTTACATTACATTAAAAAAAAAAAGTAAGTACATAGTTTAATAATAAATTAAGAATAAGATATATTTAAATTCACATTTTTCACTTGCTGTTTTTAATATATTTTTTAAATGAAATAAGATTTTTTTCCTCACGATTTTCAGCCATTATTCTCTGCCTGATTTATTCCTATGTATTTTTGTTGCTGGTGACTGTGGAACCTAGGTATGTAAAGGCCTTGATCACCTTAAATTTTTAGTTTTAATTATGAATTTATGCCGAGGGTTTAGGAGGCAATCATCAATGACAGCTCATAAGCCCCGTAAATGCCTAGACTTTCATATTCCCTTCTCAAAAATGTTTTCCCTCTCTGTTGGAACAAGTTTTTATCTGAATAACTCTCTAGGGTGGAAATCCAGCCTGTGTTCAAACATTTGGACATATTCTAAACAATGTTGATTAAACAAACTGGTATTAGAAGTAAATATAAAAAATTGCAAATTATCTTCAGGCTTTGCCTGATACGTGAAATAGTTCAGCCGCATGAATCTCATCCACACAATAAAGGTTTCGGTTCTTTTACTTCACAAGACTTAACAGATGAAACAGTTGTGGAAATGTCGATGTTTAAACATAGGTCATATTCATGTGCCTTGTGGCGTAATGGTTGATATTAAAAAAATATTTAATAGGGGGTTTACACACTAGAATATTTCATAGTCCCTGGACTGGTACCCGAAGCGTAAGACTGATCATCTCACCTTCATGTAACAAAAAAAATAAATCAAAATGATGAAAAAAATGATTTGCCTTTGCTATGCCCTATGCAGCATCAGGTGCGGAGTGCGAATGGTGATGATGATAATGTGGTTAAAAATATGTTGTACATAAAGAAGTATATTTGAACACGTTTATTATTTTATGTTTTATTAAACATTTAATACTTAAAATAGTACAAAGATTAATTATTTAAGTAGTTCTAAAGAAACCCTCAACATTCAAAACGGAAAGTCTATTTAAAATATTTAAGGTTCATTCAGTAGACACTTTATAAAATAAATTATTTTATACAAATTTATAAAGAAGGAAAAATGAAAAAAATTGAGATGAATAAGTCACTCAGATACCAACATAATATTAAAATTCCTAAATTCCACACAAGTCGTAGTCAAAAAAGCTTTTTCTTCAAAGGTGTACAAAATTATAATAATCTTCCCGATGAATTAAAAACTATTAAAAATTTTTTATATATCAATAAATAAATTTAAGATAAATCAAAATAATTTTTTTGAACACGTGTAAAAAATACATTTATATTGAATCAATATGAATATATTGTTGTTTTATGATTTTTCTTTATATATTCTGTGTTTTTATTTTTTTTCTCATGTACTCTTATTTGAGATTATATGAACTCTTATAAATAAACAACTACAACAGTGTAAGTCACTCTCCAAGAAACAGAGTGTCTTTTTAATATAACATTTACTAGATGTGTAAAAGTAGCTATGTATAGAATTTATAAAAAAAACATGTACCTGTTGTAAAATTTATTAATAAAAAATAAATAAATTTAAAAATTGCCTAAACACCAAAAAACATTTTTAGAAAAAAAACTGTCATAGGTTCTTAAAAAATGATAAAACCTTAGAGTATATACATCTAAATCTATAAAGGATAAAACTGCCAATATATGCTATCTGTCGTTAGTGATTCATGCATTATTTTTTTTTAGCACCACAACAAGCCAGAAGGCCGAATTAAAGTGGTATAAAGGAACGCTGGTATTGGTGTACCAATGCAGTATCCTCTGCACCATTGGGTGCGAAAAGGGAATGATGATGATAAAACATACAGAACCAGCCAATGACAAGTCATAAGCCCTGATTATGCCTGGAATTCCATATTTCTTTCTCAAAAATGATTTTCCTCTCAGATGCAACAAATATATATCTTAATAACTCCCCAGGAAAGAAATCTAGCCTGTCTGCAACCTTTGGACATACTCAAAACATTGTCAATCAATTTGAGTTACTTTATTTAAATTAAATTTGAGAAAGGTTGTTTTGTGATTCTTGTAGTCCCATTCTCCCCGTTGACATTCTTCCGTAGTACTTAATCACCCGTGTCCAAGTTCCCCGCCTTCCTCTCTTTATTGTTTATTTAAAACAGATTCACCCCAAATGGTTGGCCCATTTACCTAACTGCGTGTGTTCCTCCTATCTACCCACCAGAGTAATAAAACTTTGGTTTACTCGCTAAATAGGGGAGATTGGGGATAAGAAAAAGCAGGGGCAAAGCCGAAAAGCAAGATTCTTGTTTATCAAATTTAAAACGAATTCGATAGTTTATTTAAACTTGCATTAACAAGGCGTAAATCTGTGTCCTGACGGATGAAGAACACAGTTTTGCAGAGAATGTAAAATCAAAACCCTAGACGAATGGTAGGTTATTATCTTCTGAGTAATAATGTGCAACTGTAAAGACGCCCTTTCACTCTGCATAGAATCAAAAGTGTTGTTAATATTTAGTTTGGTTTAACCACAGACGTGTACCGGACGTTTCGTCACTGCGCCTGCGATTCTCGACCTAAGTACCTACGGCCCATTGTTTTGTTTATTGGTTTAAAAAAAAATATTTGCACAACAATAGGTCAGGAGGACCAATCACAGTGGTGGATTACAGTACAGAACACCCAGGGTAGAGAAAATTCGTATTTTTTTGTGTTCTCACTTCTCAACAAGAATCGAACCCGGAACCCGTGTGTGATTTAAGCGTCAGTTTGGATGTTAACTAAAGCTTATTTCGTTATTGATAATATTTTTCTAGACAGTCATCTTGTGTAGCTTCGAAATTAGTCGTCAATAAATACACAATTGATTTATTCCCTCACTGTTCTAAATACACCCGCGCGTTACGGCGCTGTTTGGTCACTACACATTTAAATAATAAGAGATTTGATAAGGGAAACATGGAATATTTATAAGGAATGGCTTTAATTAACCATAATTTAATTAAAAAATGAAAAAAACATTGGATATCGCTAACAACTCGGGTGAAACGTGCAGCCGCGCTAACTTTCCGAGAGCTACTGAGAGTATACTTTTGATGAAATTTGTAATGTGTCCCCGATTTCCGATAAAATGCTTTTTTGTGCCTAATAAGTACTTCATACTGATTATTTAATGAGAAATTATTTCAATCGATACGTAAATGTGTAATGGAAGAATACTGAAAACCTCAACCCAATATTTATAATATTTATAAAGATATTATAGTTATTAGATGCAATGTGTACTAACTACACATTGTCGGGGAGGGAGGGTTAAAAAAAAAACAACAGCCATTGTAAAAAAAAAACATATACAAATAAACCAATATTACAGGCCAATTTTAAAAAAGCAGTTAAAAGCAAACATGGTATATTTAATGCTGAAATGTCAAAATGCGATCTCTCAGGCGATAGTGTGGTTAAACTATGTACGGCAGATGTACAAACGTAGAGATCCATACATTATGTAAGGCTGAGATAAGCACTATCAACAAACTCAAGTAAGGAGAACATTTAAGAGAAGGTAATATAGAAGTCCAGGCATCTACAGGGCTTATGACCTGTCAATGGCTGGTTTAAGTGGCCACTTTACACACTGTGTAACATTCACCATTCTGCCTATATTTGAACATCTATATTCCTTCAATTCTTTCATCTGTTGATGTTTGTGAAGTTAAAGAGCTAAAACCTTTATTTATGCAGGTGAGATTCAACGAATTGAATTATTTCACCTACATACTAGGCAACGCCTGAAAATATTTTTTTTTCAATTTCTATACTTCTTCATGGACCAGGTAATTTATCAACAATATTTTAGTTTGTCCAAATTTTTGTAGACAAGGACTGGATTCAACTCCCTGGGGAGCTGTTTGAATTAACATATTACAACAGAGATGAAGAACATTTAAGAGAAGGTAATATAGAAGTCCAGGCATCTACAGGGCTTATGACAAGGTTTCAGCTCTTTAACTTCACAAACATCAACAGATGAAAGAATTGAAGGAATAAAGATGTTCAAACATAGGCAACATGGTGAATGTTACACAGTGTGTAAAGTGGCCACTTAAACCAGCCAATGACAGGTCATAAGCCCTCTAAATGCCCAGACTTCCATATTCTCTTATTTAAGGTATTCTCCATCCCTGTTGTAATTTGTTAATATAATTATTATTTGAAAATCTTCTAGCCCCGTTTTCCTCCGCTAACGTTACGGGAGATTAAAAAGATTACTTGAGAATTAACTATTAGCTCAACGGTTGACGATTGACTAGACTCGGAACGTCTTGAATATTTTACAGTAAATATAAAAGATTTTAATGACTACTAAATCGTGCGTGTAAGATATATGGATGGTTACAGAAACATGGCTCGATAAATATCTATCCATTCCCATACATGATCACACTCGCATCACTTGATTCCAACTCCAAGGGTGAGTCGTAATTTATAAAACTTTATTTGCCAAGGAAATTAGTCTAAAAAGAACAAATAAAAGACAAATTAAAAATCAACATAAACCCTTCTGGATCTAAGGTACTCCTCTTACTCTGGCACAGAGGTTCACATTTTTTTGTATGGAATCCTAATTAATTGATCAACTATTTTTAGGTGGAACCCCATCTTTACAATAAAAAAAGAAGCTCACAAAAATGATATTTTTAAGACCCATGACACCTCGTTGTTTGCATGTTGTAATGTTTGACTTATTGCCGCCCATACCTATTTATTTATTTACGGACGTATTTGACAATTTTAAATGCATGTCTTTATAATACACTAGTGAACCCGACAGACGTCGTCCTGCCCTGTAGGCTTCCCTGCTATTAGCTTGGAAAATACTTGATAATTAAATACCTCGGTTTATGATCGAATTCCCTAAATAAAAATTATTAATATTTAAATATTGAAGGAATTTAAGGAAAAAATCTGATTGGGATCCATTTAAAGCGAATGTTGTTTGTAAACATTCAGAAAAAAACTTTTTTAAACAGAAAAAAACAACATGCTTCCATTTTTTATGAAAATGATGCTAATGAAAAAAATGTTTATGTTCCTAACTTTTTTTTTACATTTTCGATTGAAAAATTCAATGTCTACGATCACGCACAGCGCAAAGATCTACATTTTGCTGAAAACAGCACAAAAATTGGTTGAGCCGTTTAGGAGGAGTCTAGTGACATCACACGTACAGAAGAATTATATATTTAAACGCAAACGAACTGAGATCAACGAGGGACACGGAGAATCTGCCATACCTCGATCATACAGAAGCAACGTAACACGTACATTGCGTTTACATTGCCGTGTGAAGGATGCAACGCAGACAAACATATAGTGACCGAATGCCGGTTGAGTCGATTTTATTCCGATACAAATGGAATGTTTGCTTTATTTTTAAAAATATTACGACGATCAATAAGCTTTGTGATGGTTTCGTTCCGACTAACCAATAATCTTAGTGACTTACTGAAATTAATGTAATTTTTTTATTTAAATAATCGATAATATAAGGCACTTATTTAAATTTATGATATTTCGTGAATAAATAAAAACATGTGTTTGGTGACCTGATCTGACCTAATAAAAATTATGGCGTTATCTCATTATTTTTTTTCAATTTAAAAATGACTCATTAAAAAAATATCTTGTTTAAGTTTATAATATTTTATTTTTGTTACGCTTTTTTATCATAGATTAAAAGCCTTTGGTATAATTTTCAACTAAAAATTTGGTGTTTACTTCGAAAAATATGAAACAATCGACGAAAAAATACAAAGGTGTCACAATTTACATTCTTCTTTTGCAATTTTCCAAAAATTGATTTTTTAAGTTGAGTCGTTTTTATCCTAAAGTATGTCCAAGTGATACGCCACTGTCTTCTCGTTACAAACTTTCTTCGGCTGTAATCATTGGAAAGGTGAGTATTTAGACGCCGAGCGGTGATCGCGTGACAAATACCCAGACAATGAGACACTTGATGTCTTGATAAAGAATTAAAGTATTACAAGCATTGATCATTTCTTCATTTTGGAGTTTACCATCTGCCATTATTTACGCGTTGCGTAGCGATCTGGAGATTAGTCGTACACACGCAGATTGATATCTGTTCAAGAATCCATGGACTTGCGCATAAATTAACTTTCTTCGAATCCGATAAAGTTTGAATCTCTATCCATTAGACTAATCATCACCTCTCCCAGCGGTGCCTAGGGTACTGCATTGTTAAACAAAATGTAGCTTAGTTCAACTGTCTATTACATAAAGACAAAGCGATCAGTCTTTCGCTTCAGGAACAATGAAATGTTGCTGTTCAAAAAACATTCAAGATAACTGTAATGAAATAATTAAGCTTGACTAAGATAATTGTGTAAATATTAAAAAAAAAAAAAAAATGAAAAACACGAGATTCCCATTATACACCTTTACTTTAGTAGTTATGCTAAAATATAAAAGCAAGTCACCGAAAGGATTTAATTCAATTAAATTCAATTCAATTCATTTATTTAAATATAACATATAAGTACATTACAAACATATATTCAATACGTACATATTATAAAAAAGAAAAAAATACATGAAAGAGACTCATGTCAAAGTAGTAGGAGAATCCTGCTCCGGAAAACCCCTTCGGATACATGGAACAGATCAATATCCAGAGCGATGATATTTTGATAAGCATTTATGATTTTTTGTTCAAAATTTTGACCAACTTTTTTTTTGACCAGTCTGTTTTTTGGTTTGCTGGAAGATATTGCTTTTAGCAGTACTTGTTATTTATTTAAATATTTTTAAAATTTACTGCATAAAATTATTATACATACCTATTTAATAACAGGGAATGTATATAAAACTAATTAATATAAAATAAAAACGGAGTGTTCTCTGTTCTCTCCATCTAACATGGCTCAGCTTGTTCTAAGACGGAGATTTTTTATCTTTTAGAGCATAATTAGTCCTATACTAATAAAACAATAACATAAAAAAAAACTACTTAATTATATTTATTTATTTATTTGACACTTTATGTACATATACAATAAATATACATATAAGGGCGGGCATATTGCCTTAAGGCAATTTCTTCCTACCTACCCAAACCGTTCAATTTGAGAAAATTATAAATA